>NW_027252153.1:25000-29853 GCF_044704955.1 Pristiophorus japonicus | reverse complement strand
GCGACCTGTTACCACCTCCTGCTGTATTGCCGGGCGTCAACAATGGCAGGAAGAGGAGGCATTGTCTGCTCGGGGCTGCTTGGGGAGCGCTAACTAAAGGCAGTGGTTTTCAGGTAGGCCAAACTTTATTCTTTGCACCAGTCTGGTGGCTGCTGAAAGTTTTTGAAGTCTCATTGCTGCTCGATGTCCAAGCCGACCACTCTCTGACAGAGATTGGGGCTGTAATGGCAGTCGCGCAGGTCCCCTGGCCACACAGAACTGAGCAGAGGAATGTTGTTAACCATCATTGGCCCTTCCCGTTAAGCGAGGGAGGGAAGCGGCCTCTGATGCCGGCAGCACTGCACTGAACATTCTTCAGCCCTCTCCCGCTACCACCTCGCTCTCGCACTTTAGCGCCCTAAGAGAAATGGTTAGCGCTTGATTTAGCACTTCACTGCCCTTTTGGAACGTTAAAGCTGAATTTCCTGGGAGTAGAAAATGATTATCACCTGGTGATACTTTTTGGAGATTTAAAAAGTTAGCACCACAAACGGGGCGCAATGGAATTTCTAACCCTAAGTTCGTTCTTCCTTGCATGATGGATTTAGTTCAAATGAAAGTAGGTTTAATAATTTCCCAGTATTCGCACCTGTGTGTGCTATCATTTTGCACCATGTCGGTTTTGAATGCTCGCAGTGAACATAAGAACAAAAGAACTAGGAGCAGGAGTGGGCCATTCGGCCCTTCGAGCCTGCTCCGCCATTCAATAATCATGGCTGATCTTCTAGCTCAACTTCACTTTCCTGCACTATCCCCATATCCCTTGATTCCTAGGCCCCAAGCTCTGGAACTCCCTGCCTAAACCTCTCCACCTTTCTACCTCTCTTTCGTCCTTCAAGACAGCTCCTTAAAACATACTTCTTTGACCAAGCTTTTGGTTACCTGCGCTAATTTCTATTTCTGTGGCTCGGTGTCAAATTTTTATCGCATAATGCTCCTGTGAAGTGCCTTGGGACATTTCACTACGTTAAAGGCACTATATAAATACAAGTTGTTGTTGTTAGTATCCAAAAATCTATCGATCTCCATCTTGAATATACTCATCCACAGCACTGTGGGGTAGAGAATTCCAAAGATTCACAACCATTTGAGTGAAGAAATTTCTCCTCATCTCAGTCCTAAATGGGTCAAACCCTTATTCTGAAAATGTGACCCTTAGTTCTAGACTCTCTAGCCAGCTGAAACATCCTCTCAGCAACCACCCTGTCAAGCCCTATAAGAATTTTATGATTCAATGAGATCACCTCTCATTTTTCTCAACTCGAGGGAATATAGGCATAGTCTCCTCAATCTCTCCTCATAGGACAATCTTCCCATCCCAGGAGTCAGTCTGGTGAACCTTCATTGCACTCCCTCTAGGCAAGCCTATCCTTCCTTAGGTAAGGAGACCAAAACTGTACACATTACTCCAGGTGTGGTCTCACCAAAGGCCTATATATAATCGCAGTAAGACCTCTGTACTCTTATACTCAAATCCTTTTGTAAAAAAGACTAACATATTTACTTTTCTAATTGCTTGCTGTACCTGCATGTTAACTTTCAGTGATTCGTGTACAAGGACAACCAGGTCATAAGAACTTAAGAACATAAGAAATAAGAGCAGGAGTAGGCCATTTGCCCCCTCGAGCCTGCTCTGCCATTTAATAAGATCATGGCTGGTCTGATCTTGGGCTCAGCTCCACATCCCTGCCTGTTCCCCATAATCTTTGACTCCCTTAGCGTTCAGAAATCTGTCTATCTTGACCTTAAATTTATTCAATGACCCAGCCTCCACAGCTTTTTGGGGCACAGAATTCCACAGATTTAAGACACTCTGAAAGAAATTTTTTTTCCTCATCTCAGTCCTAAATGGGCAACCCCTTATTCTTAAAATATGCCCCCTAGTTCTAGATTCCCCCACGAGTGGAAACATCCTCTCTGAATCTCATCATCATAGGCAATCCCTTGGAATTGAGGAAGACTTGCTTCCACTCTTTGCATGAGTTCTTAGGTGGTTGTACAGACCAATACGAGAACCACAATCACAGGTGGGACAGATAGTCATTGAGGAAAAGGGTGGGCAAGGAGCCTGGTTTGCCGCACGCTCCTTCTGCTGCCTGCGCTTGATTTCTGCATGCTCTCGGCGACGATACTCAAGGAGCTCTGCGCCCTCCCGAATGTACTTCCTCCACTTAAGGCGGTCTATGGCCAGGGACTCCCAGATGTCAGTGGGGATGTCATACTTTATCAGGGAGGCTTTGAGGGTGTCCTTGTAACGTTTCCACTGCCTACCTTTGGCTTGTTTGCCGTGAAGGAGTTCCGAGTAGAGCGCTTGTTTTGGGAGTCTCGTGTCTGGCATGCGAACTACATGGCCTGCCCAGCGGAGCTGATCAAGTGTGGTCAGTGCTTCAATGCTGGGGATGTTGGACTGGATGAGAACGCTAACGTTTGAGCGTCTGTCCTCCCAGGGGATTTGCAGGATTTTGCGGAGACATCGCTGGTAGTATTTCTCCAGCGATTTGAGGTGTCTACTGTACATGGTTCATATATCTGAGCTAAACGGGGGTGCGAGTATTACTACGGCCCTGTAGACCATGAGCTTGGTGACAGTTTTGAGAGACTGGTCTTCAAACATTTTTTTCCTCAGGCGGCCGAAGGCTGCATTGGAGGTAGTGTCGGATCTCGTCATCAATGCCTGCTCCTGTTGATAGGAGGCTCCCAAGATAGGGGAAGTGGTCCACGTTGTCCAGGGCCACGCCGTGGATCTTGATGTCTGGGGGGTAGTGCTGTGCAGCGAGGACAGGCTGGTGGAGGACCTTTGTCTTACTAATGTTTAGCGTAAGGCCCATGCTTTAATATGCATCGGTAAATACGTCGACTATGTCCTGGAATTCAGCCTCTGTGTGTGCGCAGACGTAGGCATCGTCTACATACTGCAGCTCGACGACAGAGGTTAGAGTGGTCTTGGACCTGGCCTGGAGGCGGCGAAGGTTGAACAGCTTCCCACTGGTTCTGTAGTTTAGCTCCACTCCAGCGGAAGTGAGATGGAGCATGGCAGCAAGGAAGATTGAGAAGAGGGTTGGGGCGATGACGCAGCCCTGCTTGACCCCGGTCCGGACGTGAATTGGGACTGTGCTGGATCTGTTGGTAAGGATCACGGCCTGCATGTCATCGTGGAGCAGGTGGAGGATGGTGACGTACTTTTGGGGGCATCCGAAACGGAGGAGGATGCTCTATAGACCCTCACAGTTGACAGTGTCAAAGGCCTTTGTAAGGTCGAAGAAGACCATGTATAAGGACTGGTGCTGTCCCTGCATTTCTCCTGCAGCTGTCGTGCTGCAAAAATCATGTCCGTTGTGCCTCGGAGGGGACGAAATCCGCACTGCGACTCCGGGAGGAGCTCCTTGGCCACGGGGAGAAGACGGTTGAGGAGGACTCGAGCGACGATCTTCCCAGTGGTCAATAGCAGGGAGATTCCTCTGTAGTTTCCACAGTCAGACTTGTCCCCTTTTTTAAAGATAGTCACGATCACTGCATCTCTAAGATCTCCTGGCATGCTCTCCTCCCTGCAGATGAGCGAGATGAGGTCGTGTATTTGTACCAGTAGTGCCTCTCCACCATACCTCAATGCCTCAGCAGGGATTCCATCCGCTCCCGTAGCCTTGTTGTTTTTTAGCTGTGTTATGGCTTTTTCTACCTCGTGCAGTGTTGGGGTCTCACTGAGGTGGTGGCGGGTCGCATGCTGCGGAATGGAGTCGAGGACACTCGAGTCAAAGGCAGAGTCTCGATTGAGGAGATCTTCGAAGTGCTCCTTCCACCGTGCCCTGACTGCCTCGGTGTCCTTGATGAGTGTTTCCCCATTCTTGGCCAGCAGTGGGGTGGGGCCTTTGGTGTTTGGTCCGTAGGTGGCCTTGACTGCGAATCCTCGCACTCACCGTCCACTGCCGCCGACTGTCGCCCACTGCCGCTGACATTCCTCCTCGGGTTCTGCCCAGTGCCAGTTTCGATCTGGTCTGGAGTGGGTGGGTCAGGGAGAGCCACCGGAAATAGGCCACTGATGTCAGCGGAGTGGCATAATTGGACTCCCGCCTGCTGAGATGCCAGAACGGGGGTGGACCGCTGCGAAAAGGCTGGTCTGTCGCTGACGGTAAATATGAAGAGCTGAAAGAAAAGGTGAGTAAACATTTTTAATTGTTTACTTCACAGGGACTTACCTGTATGGGGTCCCCTGAAAGTATTCCAATGTTTTTTTCAAATTATTTTTCTTTGCAGGTCTTCGACCCTCCATGGGTCCGACTCCATCCTCAGCGGCACTTGAGCACCTTTGCCATCAAGATTGGGAGCTCCCGCCGGCTGCCGCCCAGATTGGCAGCATAAGTCCCTCATTTTGCCGCTCCGCCGTCCTTTCAAGGACCTTTTTGATGAAAACCCCACCCAAAGTACCGTCAGGGACCTCGGCCACCATCGGTGGTCCTTTGGGCGGCACTTGGGCGGGCGGGGGCCTTCACCAAATTCGGGCCCATGATATGGTCTCACCAATACCGTGTACAATTGCAGCAGTACTCTCCTGCTTTTATACTCCACCCCCCTTGCAATAAAGGCCAACATTCCATTTGCCTTCCTGATTACTTGCTGTACCTGCATACTAACTTTTTGTGTTTCATGCACAAGGACCCCCAGGTCCCTCTGTACTGCAGCATTTTGTAATTTCTCTCCATTTCAATAATAATTTGCTTTTTTATTTTTCCTGCCTAAGTGGATAACCTCACACTTTCCCACATTATACTCCATCTGCCAAATATTTGCCCACTCACTTAGCCTGTCTATATCTCTTT
>NW_027252153.1:0-17500 GCF_044704955.1 Pristiophorus japonicus | reverse complement strand
AAAGATGCTTGAGAGACTGTGGTGCAACAAGGCATTCAGACCAGCCCTGAGCCCCATCCACACGAAACTGAGAACGTACACCAAAGAGCTTATCACTGTTCTGGACAGCGCCATGGTCAAGGTCACCTATGAGGGCACGGTACACGAACTGCCACTCTGGATTGTCCCGGGAGATGGTCCCACACTGCTTGGAAGGAGCTGGCTGAGCAAAATCTGCTGGAACTGGTCCCAGAGGCACGACCCATTCACCACAAGGCACGAGCGGTACCTCACATGATGAGGGAGAGAGTGGAAATCGAGCTGGACAGGCTGCAACATGAGGGCATCATCTCCCCAGTGGAATTCAGCGAGTGGACCAGCCCAATTGTTCTAGTACTCAAAAGTGATGGCACGGTCAGGATTTGCGGTGATTATAAAGTAACTATTAATCGTTTCTCGCTACAGGACCAATACCCGCTACCTAAGGCAGACGACCTATTTGCGACGCTGGCAGGAGGAAGACGTTCACCAAGCTCGACCTGACTTCGGCCTACATGATGCAGGAGCTGGAGGAGTCTTCGAAGGGCCTCACCTGCATCAACGCACAAGGGACTGTTCATCTGCAACAGATGCCCGTTTGGAATTCGGTCGGCTGCAGCGATCTTCCAGAGAAACATGGAGAGCCTACTCAAGTCGGTACCACACGCGGTAATCTTTCAGGATGATATATTGGTCACGGGTCGGGACACCGCCGAGCACCTACAAAACCTGGAGGAGGTCCTCCAGCGATTGGATCGTGTAGGGCTGCTGCTGAAGAGGTCGAAATGCGTCTTCATGGCAACAGAAGTGGAGTTGTTGGGGAGAAAGATCGCGGCGGATGGCATTCGGCCCACAGACGCCAAAACAAGGCTATCAGGCACGCATCCAGGCCACAGAACGTCATAGAGCTGCGGTCGTTCCTGGGACTCCTCAACAATTTTGGTAACTTCCTACCGGGATTAAGCACCCTTTTAGAGCCCCTACATGTGTTATTGCGCAAAGGTGAGAACTGGGTATGGGGGAAAAAACAAGTAATTGCATTTGAGAAAGCCAGAAACATTTTATGCTCCAACATGCTGCTTGTATTGTATAACCCGTGTAAAAGACTCGTGCTAGCATGTGATGCGTCATCATAAGGAGTCCGGTGTGTATTACAACAAGCTAACGTTGCGGGGAAGTTGCAACCCATCGCCTATGCTTCCAGGAGCTTGTCTAAGGCCGAGAGGGCCTACAGCATGATTGAGAAAGATGCATTAGCGTGTTTGTTCGGGGTAAAGAAAATGCATCAAATTTGAACTGGAAACTGATCACAAGCCCCTCACCTCCCTGTTCGCTGAAAACAAGGGAATAAATACTAATGCCTCAGCCCGCATACAAAGGTGGGCATTCGCGCTATCAGCATATAACTATACCATCTGCCACAGGCCAGGTACTGAGAACTGTGCAGGTGCTCTCAGTCGGGGGTGGAAATGGCACAACCTGCAAACTTGTTGATGGTGGCACAGCCCGCAGACTTGTTGATCGTCATGGAAGCATTTGAAAATGATAAATCACCTGTCATGGCCCGCCAGATTAGGACGTGGACCAGCGAAGATCCTCTGCTGTCCCTAGTAAAAAACTGTGTACTGCATGGGAGCTGGGCCAGCATCCCCGTTGAAAAGCAAGAGCCAAGCAAGCCATTCCCGCGGCGAAAGGACGAGCTGTCCATTCAGGCAGACTGCCTGTTATGGGGTAACTGCGTAGTTCTACCAAAAAAGGGCAGGGAGACATTCATCTCGGATCTCCACAGCACACACCCGGGTATAGAAATGATGAAAGCAATAGCCAGATCCCACGTGTGGTGGCCCGGTATCGACTCTGGCTGAGTCCTGTGTACGGCAATGCAGCGTATGTGCTCAGTTGAGCAACGCGCCCAGAGAGGCACCACTAAGTTTGTGGTCCTGGCCCTCCAGACCACGGTCGAGGATCCATGTCGACTATGCGGGCCCGTTTCTCGGTAAAATGTTCCTGGTGGTGGTGGATGCTTTTTCAAAATGGATTGAATGTGAAATAATGTCGGGAAGCACCGCCACCGCCACCATTGAAAGCCTGAGGGCCATGTTTGCCACCCACGGCCTGCCTGACATACTGGTCAGTGACAATGGGCCATGTTTCACCAGTGCTGAATTAAAAAAATTCATGACCCGCAATGGGATCAAACATGTCAACTCGGCCCGTTGAAACCAACTTCCAATGTGCAGGCAGAGCGGGCAGTACAAACAATCAAACAGAGCCTTAAACGAGTCACAGAAGGCTCACTCCAAACCCGCCTGTCCCGAGTACTGCTCAGCTACCGCACGAGACCCCACTCGCTCACAGGGGTGCCCACAGCTGAGCTACTCATGAAAAGGACACTTAAAACCAGACTCTCGCTGGTTCACCCCAACCTGCATGATCAGGTAGAGAGTAGGCGGCAGCAACAAAATGTAAACGATGGTCGTGCCACTGTGTCACGGGAAATTGATCTGAATGACCCTGTTTATGTGCTAAACTATGGACATGGTCCCAAGTGGATCGCGGGCACGGTGATAGCTAAAGAAGGGAATAGGGTGTTTGTAGTCAAACTAGACAATAGGCAAATTTGCAGAAAGCACCTGGACCAAACGAGGCTGCAGTTCCCAGACTGCCCTGAACAACCCACTGCAGACACCAGCTTTTTCGAGCCCACAACACACACCCAAAGGACCAACGACACCACGCCGGACCAGGAAATCGAACCCATCATGCCCAACAGCCCAGCAATGCCAAGCTCACCTAGCAGCCCTGCAGAGCCAACAACACGCCAGCCCAGCGAGGGCACAGCCAACACACCAGAACAGACATTTGTACCGAGGCGGTCGACCAAGGAAAGAAATGCTCCCAACCGCCTCACCTTGTAAATATTTTTCACTTTGACTTTGTGGGGGGGGTGATGTTGTGTATCTGTAAAGCATGCACTCCCACGTTCCGCCACCAGGGAGCTCACCCCTGAAGTCCCAAAGGATCCCAGCATCCCTTGGGAGCACTGTATATAAGCCGGCCCCTAAGGCCTGTTCCTCACTCTGGTGTGTCTTATTAAAGACTGAGGTCATTGTTACTTTAACCTCCCTTTGTGCAGCCTCATCTGTGTTGGGAACACAATAGGACTCACTTTAGGAGTGGAAGCAAGTCTTCCTCGATTCCAGGGCTTTGCCTATGATGATGATGAGCCTGTTCAACCATGAAGCTAGTTTATCATGTGGGCCTTGTTGGCAACATAACAAGACAAAGTAAAAAAGGCTGAGAAACATAAAACAAACCTACAGTAAGATAATGCAAATGCACTCGAGAAAATAGTTCTCCGCATTCTCCGGGATTTTTCCGTGACTCGGCTGTTGGTGATTTATGTCTCAGACCAGTCAGATATGGGTTTCATTGAAACATAGAAACATGGAAAATAGATGCAGGAGTAGACCATTCGGCCCTTCGAGCCTGCACCATCATTCAATAAGATCATGGCTGATCATGCAACTTTAGGACCCCATTCCTGCTTTCTCTCCATACCCCTTGATCCCTTTAGCCATAAGGGTCACATCTAACTCCCTTTTGACTATATCTAACGAACTAGCCTCAACAACTTTCTGTGGTAGATAATTCCACAGGTTCACAATTCTCTGAGTGAAGAAGTTTCTCCTCATCTCGGTCCTAAATGGCTTACCCCTTATCCTTAGACTGTAACCCCTGGTTATGGGCTTCCCCAACATCGGGAATATTCTTCCTGCATCTAACCTGGCCAATCGCGTCAGAATTTTATATGTTTTTATGAGATCCCCTCTCATTCTTTTAAATTCCAGTGAATATAAGCCTAGTCGATCCAATCTTTCTTCATTTGTCAGTCCTGACATCCCAGGAATCAGTCTGGTGAACCTTCGCTGTAGTCCCTCAATAGCAAGAATGTCCTCCCTCAGATTAGGAGACCAAAACTGCACACAATACTCAAGGTGTGGTCTCATCAAGGCCTTGTCCATTCACAGTCCCCCACACCAAGACTACTCAATCTCAGCTGTGCCCTCAGCATTGGCAGGAGCTGACGGAAAGAGATTTTGCTGCAGGACAGTGGGAAGAATGAATACTGATGCTGAAAATCTGACACAAAATAGCGAAAACATTTCCAACACATACCAGAGGGTCTGGCAATCCTTGAAACCTGCCCAACATCATCAGCATGAGGTCAGGTCGATTTTAACTCCCAGGCCTCAGATTGAAGGACTGCCCAGCAGATTGTATTGGGAGCTGGCAGCCCGTCCACTTTCTGGGATTTAAAGTATGCATGTACCTCTTAAAGGGAGGTTGCATTTGCTTCTGCCAGACTTGTTTCTGACACTACTGTAAATAAGAAGTGAGTCACAAGGCGGCTCCCAGCTCCTCTGACACCGCCATAGCCGTGATGGTGGACTGGAGGGACTTTCTCTTTCTCATGAATGGCAAGGACAATCGAAAGGCCAAGGTAAAATTGGCCTGGAGAGAAGTGGCAGATTTAGTCATTTCTACCCACAGGACTTGGATTCAAACCCGGAAACATTTAAAGACCTGAGCAGATCACCAAGGGTTAATACAGCTCTTGATTTCTCCATCTCTCTGCATAACTTCTGGCAACAATACATCCTGCCACCCCTCCGCCCCCCTTTCCCCCCTCACTAATCCCCCAGCACTCTGAACACGCCCCTTCCCTGCATCACTTTCTCCACCAATCACCAGTTTGCGACATCCTCCACGGACACCGCAGTCAGGCTCTCACACCAGGAGTCGACCACCAGTCAATCTCCAAGCCAGGAGATGTAGGAGTGCGGTCCCGACTGCACGGCACTGGCGATCGTAACCCCCGTCCCTTGGCCGTTCCAACCCCCGCCCGGGACTTACCTCTGGGCTGCTGCAGGCGAGCCGGCCGGCCTGATATTCTTCTTGCTGAAATGTGCAAAGCTGCCTGTGGAGTCGTGACAGGTGTCAGCAGTTTGTGCTAAAGGTGTTAAAGAGGCTGAAGGACCAATTTCGGGCCAACATTGGGCCTCCCAAGTGAGCCACGTACTTTCGGCTACCGATGGTGATGGACCCGAAAATGAGCCGTGACCAATTTCCATCCCGGCATCTTTAATCAGAGGAGAGAAGGGGGAGGAGAATATTAATATAAAAAACAGAACCAAAAAAAATCCTAATGACCACTGTTATCTCAAATTGTCGTTGAAAAAAGCAATAAGCTAATTGGATGCCTTTCAGAAGGGAATATGTGATGTTAATATGCCCTAATCTGTAGTTGGTGCTTCGTGAGTCATTCAGCTGAAATAAACTGCCACATTGTAACTTTTACATCGTGGCACTTGTTCAGTTGTTCTGTCATACCATGTAAGTATTCTGGTACAAAGGCCAACATGCCAACCCAAGACAAAACATTGACCGAGAATTATTCGATATTCATGCTAATGTTATTTCATGTTAACATTTTTCTTAAAAGTCGGATTCAACATGAATCACGTTTACTTACATTTACAAACAGTAAAATATTCCAGGCATTTTCATAATAAATAGGTCATTATGAGTTTTTGTTTCACAAATAGATGTTGGCCCTGAAATTCCAGTGGAAGGCTTCCTTCGGACGAATGCCTCCGACCCGAAATTTCTCCACAAATGTACCTGGTGGTCCCAAAGGCGCCTTGGATTCCAGTCGGAGGCCTTCTCTCCACATGCTTCGCGGCGCATCCATGTCTTCTCGATACGGACGGAGAAGCTGGAGTCACATGGGCCTGGACCACCAATCACTGTGCAATATTCTCATTACTAGTAATGGGAACTCGGTTTCTCCAAGTTCCCATTACTAGCAATGAGAATGACATCCTAAAACACCAAACACGACATAATAAATTAAAAAAACACCACACATATTTAAAATAAATTGAAACTATTTATTGAAATGTTTTAGAAAAGATATATATTTGAGGGATTTTTTTAATGTGTTTTAATAGGGTTTAAAATAAACTTACCTTAGTGGACAGGGTTTTTACTATAAAAATGTGTATTTAAATTTTATTTTTATATGTTTTAAAACTCTTACACTGGTAAAAGTAAGCTATATGCCTGCTTTTACCAGGCGTAAAGGTTTGAAGGACATTCGCTGGGCAAGAGTTGGGCAAATAGTCCAATCTCGCCCGCGCGGATGTTCTTATCCCGGGGATGCGGAGGATCTGTCAAGAGAAATCTTTGGCAGATCGGAAAAGCCGGTTTTCGGCGCATGCGAAAACGGCTTTTACGAGGCCTCGCCGGATCCGTACGTATTCCGTACAGACCCGGCAAGGCTGGGATTTCAGGGCCATTGAATTCTTATTGAACAATTATTTGTAACTTGTAAAGAATTAGGGAAGCCTTTGTTTTGTGTTAATGTGATTCTGAATTTTAAGTGCTGCATTTAGCTGTCAAGGGCCAATTAATTTAGCTTGCACCAATGAAAGTTATGTAACTGAGAAATGACCTGTCAGATGTGAAATGAACATAAATCTGTGGCAGCAAATTGATTAAATCTGAACATGTCCAGGGCAATTGAACCAAACAACTTAAACATTTCCAGTTTACTTTGGATTTGACGAGTAAGAAAAACACAAATAAGATTTTCCTCTTCACCACTGAGTTGTTAATCCGACTTTCATTCCATTGAAATCCATGGACTGACAATCAGGCAGTTTGTATAAAGAGTGGGTGATCCATTCAGCCAGATTATCACCCAGTGAAGGTGAAAATCTACCCCAGGCCGAGAAATTCGGGTCGTTTCGCCTGATCTTTCGCCCGGACAAAGCACCGCTAACGTCTCCCACTAAATTCAGTCTGGCCACTCGTGGGGTGCGAGTTAGAGGGGAAGTGTGGGCCATTGCAAAAAATAAATCTGCCAATTTTGCTGAACGCCTCGTTGGCGCTTTGACCGCGGGGTCCGTGCCGCAATCGGTCAGCCCGACACTCTGCTTCAGTGCTGGATTGTCGGCATGGCAACCCCCGTTCCCCGGTGGTCCGGGTAGGAACATTTTTATAGTTTGCAGAGTTTGCAGCTTGGGCCCTTCCCTTTAATTTAGGGAAGAGCCCCTTGTACGCGCTAGCGCTGCCCGGTCCAGTGCGTAGCGCTGCGCCCCGCTCATCACGCGTCCACCCCGCTCGTGCCCTAGAAAGGAAGTGGAGCGCGTTATTTTGTGCTCCACTTCCTTTCGGGGGCGTTAACCCGAAGTTAGGGAGCGGGGCGGGGCTTCCGTACCGGCCACAAAATGTCCCACCTCCCAGATATAGAAACATAGAAACATAGAAAATAGGTGCAGGAGTAGGCCATTCGGCCCTTCTAGCCTGCACCGCCATTCAATGAGTTCATGGCTGAACATTCAACTTCAGTACCCCATTCCTGCTTTCTCGCCATACCCCTTGATCCCCCTAGTAGTAAGGACCTCATCTAACTCCTTTTTGAATATATTTAGTGAATTGGCCTCAACAACTTTCTGTGGTAGAGAATTCCACAGGTTCACCACTCTCTGGGTGAAGAAGTTCCTCCGCATCTCGGTCCTATATGACTGCCCCCAAATGGATGGCAACGGAATTTTTCCCCCGAAGTAAACAAGAAAAGGTCATTTCGTCCATCAAGTTTACTCCTTTCACAGACCACTATTATGTGGTCTGTCCACCAACTTAACCCAGTGAGGGAAAGTTCTACACAAAGTACTCCCTGATTTTCTGATTCCCAGGCAAGCAAAAATCCAGAATCGTCGTCACAAATTCAACTTTCGCCTGCTACTCTCAACAAGCAACATTCCTAGTCCTTGCTTCTGGTCCCAACAGCACTATACCTCTCCGTAATCCTCAGTTCTATTCCCAACCAGTAATTTATCAGCTCCCCTTTGAAAGAATTAATCACCAGAGCATTGACTGCTTCCCCTAGATGTTTGGTTCACGTATTCACTACTCGGTTCTTCACATCTTATTATTGCTACATTTAACAATTATGTGACCCACTCAGTCTAAATAGAAAAAAAAGAAAGATTTGGATTTATACAGCGCCTTTCAAAACCACCGGATGTCTCAAAGCGCTTTACAGCCAATGAAGTACTTTTGGAGTGCAGTCACTGTTGTAATGTAGAAAACGTGGCAGCTAACTGCGCACAGCAAGCTCCCACAAATAGCAATGTGATAATGACCAGAAAAAGTCTATGGGGACAGAGAGCTTACCAACCTCATACTGTGGTTGGATATTCTGGTTACCTCCATCAAGCAGGGTGGTATACGAAGATCAACGATGTGAATGGAATTGGATATTATAACTTGTTGCACATTCTGTGAGTCATTTTATGAAATGCAGATGTAGTTGACAGAATGTGTTAAAATGAAAAGGAAATAAAAAGTGCAATCAAGCGTGTAATCACAACAATTACTGGTGTCACTTACGTAGTGCCTGCAAGAATTTGTCCCATGTATTGGTTAAGTGATCAACTCAGAAAATTGATGGCAAATGACATTTACCAACAAGGATTCGGGGCTGAACTCAGTGAGGCAAATCCTCTTCTATCAGCAGTCATGCTCGCCACAATGTGTATGATTTACGAAATAATTAAAATTTGAAAACAGCATCTAAATGGTGGGAATTAATAATCTTTATGAACTATTGCTCTATGCTTATATTTAATGCTGCTTGTTTTATCTTTTATAAGTGCTGGCCAAATTGTATAGTTGCGTTTTGTAATCGTAGAACTTGAAATCCAATGCAAGTTGGTCAAATTCACAAGCGATAGTAAACTAAGGGAGGTTGAAGCAGCCAAGTTTCTATAAAAAGAATTATGGAAAATATATAAATGGGCAAATCTGTGGTGAATTAAATTCAATACAACACATAACACATTGTAAGGTCATGAATATGGTGTAGAAATACCTAAATAAAGCAGGAATTGGGGTGAAAGTAGGTTCATTATTTAACGTCAAATTTCTCTGGAAAACCAACCAGGACCATATTGCTAGATCTGTTGTGTATAGTCCATCAGAAGGTGCAATGCTAAAACTGTTCAGTACCCTGGTCAGACTACACCTCGTGTATTGTCTTCTCTTTTGTTCACCAGGACTTAAAGGTGCTGCACAGAGAGGAACTCTGAAGTTGATTGCTTGCATCAAAGGATTAAATTAGGAGCGAAGATTGGAAAAAATGGGTCTCTTTAGCTTTGAAAGGAGGTGACTGAGAGGGCATCTTATAGCAATATACAAGGTATTAAATGACATAGTTAAAATTAATTGAGAGCAATATTTCAAGGTGAGCCAAGACATTAGAACAAGGCGCACAACTGTTGAAAAGACAATTGAGAACAGATGTCAAGAAATATTTCTTCATTCAAAAGAATGATCAACAGGTTCTGGTTCGGGTACTGTAGGTGAAAACCTCAGACTTATTCAATTTACAGTTGTATAAAGTGACAGCAGAAATTTTTTAATTCCAGATGAATCAAATAGCCTCCTTCATTTGCATTTTGTGAGCTAGTATCCTGTTTTCCACTCCTCCTGAAACAATGCATATGCGAGTCACAAAAACAATCTAAACTGGTGTAACATTGTCAAGTTTACATAAGAACATAAGAAATAGGAACAGGAGTAGGCCATACGGCCCCTCGAGCCTGCTCCGCCATTCAATAAGATCATGGCTGATCTGATCATGGACTCAGCTCCACTTCCCTGCCCACTCCCCATAACCCCTTATCCCCTTATTGTTTAAGAAACTGACTATTTTGATCTTCAATTTATTCAATGTCCCATCTTCCACAGCTCTCTGACGCAGCGAATTCGACAGATTTACAACCCTCTGAGAGAAGAAATTTCTCCTCATCGCCGTCTTAAATGGGCAGCCCCTTATTCTAAGATCATGCCCTCTAGTTCTAGTCTCCCCCATCAGTGGAAACATCCTCTCTGCATCCATCTTGTCAAGCCCCCTCATAATCTTATACGTTTCAATAAAATCACCTCTCATTCTTCTGAATTGCAATGAGTAGAGGCCCAACCTACTCAACCTTTCCTCATAAGTCAACCCCCTCATCTCCGGAATCAACTTAGTGAACCTTCTCTGAACTGCCTTCAAAGCAAGTATTTTCTTTTAGAGAATATGGAAACCAAAACTGCACATAGTAATCTAGGTGTGGCCTCACCAATACCCTGTATAGCTGTAGCAAGACTTCCCTGTTTTTATACTCCATCCCCTTTGCAATAATGGCCAGGATTCCATTGGCCTTCCTGATCACTTGCTGTACCTGCATACTAATCTTTTGTGTTTCATGCACAAGTACCCCCAGGTCCCGCTGTACTGCAGCACTTTTCAATCTTTCTCCATTTAAATAACAACTTGCTCTTTGACTTTTTCTGCCAAAGTGCATGACCTCACACTTTCCAACATTATACTCCATCTGCCAAATCTTTGCCCACTCACTTAGCCTGTCTATGTCCTTTTGCAGGTTTTTTGTGTCCTCCTCATACATTGCTTTTCCTCCCATCTTTGTATCGTCAGCCAAGTTTGCTGATGATACAAAGATGGGAGGAAAAGCAATTGGTGAGGACACAAAAAATCTGCAAAAGGACATAGAGAGGCTGAGTGAGTGAGCAAAAATTTGGCAGATGGAGTATAATGTTGGAAAGTGTGAGGTCAAGCACTTTGGCAGAAAAAGTCAAAGAGCAAGTTGTTATTTAAATGGAGAAAGATTGCAAAGTGCTGCAGTACAGCAGGACCTGGGGGTACTTGTGCATGAAGCACAAAAGTATAGTATACAGGTACAGCAAGTGATCTGGAAGGCCAATGGTATCTTGGCCCTAATTGCAAAGGGAATGGAGTATAAAAGCAGGGAAGTTTTGTTCAAGCTGTACAGGGTATTGGTGAGGCCACACCTGGAATACGGTGTGCAGTTTTGGTTTCCATATTTACAAACGGATATAATTGCTTTGGAGGCAGTTCAGAGAAGGTTCACTAGGTTGATTCCAGGGGTGAGGGGGTTGACTTATGAGGAAAGATTGAATAGGTTGGGCCTCTACTCATTGGAATTCAGAAGAATGAGAGGTGATCTTATCGAAACGTATAAGATTATGAGGGGGCTTGACAAGGTGGATGCAGAGAGGATGTTTCCACTGATGGGGGAGACTAGAACTAGAGGGCATGATAGAATAAGGGGCTGCCCATTTAAGACGGCGATGAGGAGAGATTTCTTCTCTCAGAGGGTTGTAAATCTGTTGAAAACACTGCCTCAGAGAGCTGTGGAAGCTGGGACATTGAATAAATTGAAGATCAAAATAGACAGTTTCTTAAACAATAAGGGGATAAGGGGTTATGGGGAGCGGGCAGGGAAGTGGAGCTGAGTCCATGATCTTATTGAATGGCGGAGCAGGGTCGAGGGGCCGTATGGCCTACTCCTGTTCCTATTTCTTATGTTCTTATGTTGTTATGGTCAAGCAATTTCCTGAAAACCATCACATAAATGACTTGACCTCTCCAGCTTAATTATAACTCACATTAGTGTTCATTAATGTCATTGCAATTTTTCTCAGCCAGTCTGTCATTGACGATCACATGAAAGGCAAAGATAAGAGAAACTGAAACTGGCATCATTTCAAATAAGAAAGGGAATTTAGTTAGAGTAAAAGGACATTATACAAAAATTAATTGTTTTAATTTTCATTTAACCAGGCAACATGACATTTATTTTGGATGTCGGCTACAGTTAGGAACATGTGCATCTCTCTTTTGAATGTTTCCAGTAAATCAGCACTTACTGCACATGCCACCAACATGTTCCATAGGACGATTACTTGTGTGAAAAGATATACCTCGACATCTAATCTAGTTCTATGCTTACGTAACTTATACTCATTCTCCTGGTCATCCAAGTTATCTACCTCAAATAGCCTAGTCACATGGATCCAACTCTAATCCTGCCTTTGTTTTTAAAGACCTCAATCAAATCTCTTTAAATTATATGCTTTTGTTGAGTAAAAAGTCTACCTCTCTAAGCCTATCCTGATATCTCATCATCATAGGCAGTCCCTCGGGATCGAGGAAACCTTGCTTCCACTCCTGAAGTGATTTCTTTGGTGGCTGAACAGTCCAATACGAGAGCCACAGACTCTGTCACAGGTGGGACAGATAGTCGTTGAGGGAAACATAGAAACATAGAAAATAGGTGCAGGAGTAGGCCATTCGGCCCTTCTAGCCTGCACCGCCATTCAATTGAGTTCATGGCTGAACATTCAACTTCAGTACCCCATTCCTGCTTTCTCGCCATACCCCTTGATCCTTGGGGTGGGTGGGACTGGTTTGCCGCACGCTCTTTCCGCTGCCTGCGCTTGTTTTCTGCAGGCTCTCGGCGTTGAGACTCGAGGTGCTCAGCGCCCTCTCGGATGCACTTCCTCCACTTAGGGCGGTCTTGGGCCAGGGACTCCATCTAGCCCTCCTCTGAACGATTTACTTTTGCAATAGCAGGAGCATTTGTATTGAACCTTCAGATATTATATATTGTGATACCTTTGTCTTTCTCTCACTCACCAGCCACAACCCAACACATGATTGGGGTTAGCTCTACCAATGTGTATAATATTATATTTATCTATATTAAATGCCATCTGCCAGACACGGACCCATTGCCCTCTCATGTCTAGATCTGCTTGCAATCTACTTAACTCATCTAAAATCCGTACAGCTGCACAAATCTTTGTATCGTTTGCAAACCTTGCAGACAGTTCTCCCAATGCCTCTGTCCAGATAATTGATAAAGGTGATGGAAAAAAATGGCCTTCACATTGATGCCTGCAGGACTTCATCAGTAACTGCTCACCAGGCAGAACCATTACCATTAGTAACAGTTTTCTGGACAACGCAACAAATTCCTCAACACCAAATCGGCCCGCTAATCCCACAGGACTCGATTTTATGAAGTAGCTTGTTCTGTGTCAACTGATTTTTGTAAACCAAGGTATATATTCACCAACCTAATAACTTCCTCATAAAATTCATCCAATTTGGGGAAACAGGCCTGGATTTTAGCCTGGAGGTAGGGGTGGAAGGGGGTGGGAGAGGGTGGAGGGGGCATCTGTTGTGAGGTTGGGAATCCCAGAAGAAAAGTGTTTGCCAAATGTCCTGCAAAATTTAACTGCGGGGCTCCTATAAAGTGGGATTCCTGCCCACAGGCAACCTGATTGATAGTCTGGAAGCCTATTATGTGGGAAGCCTGCTTCATGAGGCTGAAGCCTATGAGAGCAGGTAGGTGTATAGGGGGAGTGAAAGAGATCATGGGAGAGCAGGGTTCCGGATCACGGGGGGGTTCTGGGTTACAGGGGTGTCTAGATCATCGGAGGGGTTGGATCGCGGGGGGAATGCTATGATGGTCCCGATTGTGGTGGTGGGGAGGTCCGATGATAGTCTGGGAGTCCCAATTGTGGGGGGGTGGGGGGCGGGGTCTGATGGTGGTCTGGGAGGTCTTGATTGCAGGGTGGGGCATTCGATGAAGGTCTGGGGGCTTCCAATTGTGGGGGGGGGGATGTATGATGGTGGTCTGGGGAGGGGTTCCAATTGTGTGTGGGGTGGGGGGACTGGTAGTTGGTGGGATCCGATGGTAGTCTGGGGGAGCAGACAGATGGTGTGGGGGGGGGGTGTTGTTACTGGGCAGCTTGCTGGGCCTGGAGGAAGCACTCCTGCTCCTCCTGGTCCACCAGTTGTATTGTAAAGGCACTTACCTCATGGATTCAGCCCTTCTTGCCTGCTTTTCGCTGCCAAGTTTCCTGAGGCCTGGGAAACACCTGTGGTTGAAAATACAATGACTGTTAAAACGAAGGCCGGCACCCTGATTATAATATTTAAATGACCAACCCACTTCCTGCAAATGGATTGGTTGCCTGCCCCTCATCCTGTCTCTGTTAACACCGGAAGTGGGTGGGTTTGAGGCAGGTTCACTTCCTGTTCCAGATGTTTTGCATTTTAACCTCTGTCCCATCCCCGACCCGCCTGTTTTTGGGAGTTAAGATTTAGTCCATAATCTTTACATGTCATTGGTTAGAATTCAGCAGGAGCCCAGGAGAGGAAAGTTTGCAAAGGTGGCAGATAACTTTAATGACGTTGATTGTATCGTGTTACCAGGTGCGGACATTCCCAACTCAGACGTCTCTCATCATGGTTTCTGCAAAAGGAGATTTCCTGGGCTCCTGTTGCATTCGAACTAATGACATGTAAATACTTGGCACAATTTTCAAATCAAGTACAGAGCATTTATGAAATGAATTCTGTGGTGTGTGATTGTGGTCCGTATGTTAGTGTCCCATCGAGATTGTAAATGGTGTTGATGGGACAGACAATAAATGAGAAGCAACAGCCATTGAGTGAGTGAGAATTAAAAGTAAACCGAGTGCGATTACAGCAGAAGTGGGAGCATGGGAGGCAGTCAGAACAGAACAGAAGAGTTTTGACAGAGGATTAATTGGAGCCTTCCTGATCTGCATGGATTAACAGCACAAGGGGAAGCTTTCAAAGATATTTATAAACTGTCATGTATTCAACTATAATTGTAACCCATGTATAAACTGACCTAAGTTGTACACTGTGACAACAATGAACACTAGGTGATGAACTTGTGGGCGACACTCCTAACCTGGACCTTCAGAGATAAAAGGGGAAACGCCACCCACTTTCATCAATTGAGTGCTATGGAATAAAGGACAGGTCACAGACTGACCTTCTCTCAAGCATGGGTCTCATGTGCATTGAAACTGTATAGTAAGGACGTATCAATGGCGACGAGAAACTGGGATTTAAACCACGCGAGCATGGCCATGAGCAGAACAGACGAGAGACACTGTGTTAAGGAATGGTTGGGACAGAGATTCAACATTGTTAAAGCAGCACACAGTTCTCTAGGCAGACAAGGGCAGTCGGGCATGCCCCAACATGTAGTCGAACCCAGAGGGGGAGTTCGACAGAGACAATGGTAAGCTGAACGGCGATTCACGCTATTGCAAGGGACAATACGGCCAGTAATGGGGCCATCAACACCTGTTAATGGCGCACTCAAGGACAATAACAGGGGCAGTCAGGAACGATCTACTGGCAAGGGACCTTTTGTTTCAAACAGCAGCTCATGTTGGAGGTGTGGAGGCACACACTTAGCCGGAGTTTGCAGAGATGAGCAAAATACCTGCAGAAATTGCAGAAATGAATGCTGGGGGAAATCGCTGGAAGCTGAAGTTCAGCGAGTTCATGTGGAGCACGTATACAGTTCATACACCAGGACGCCACTGATAATGTTGAAAGTGCTCCTCAATGGCATCCCAGTATCAATGGAGCTAGACACGGGGGTCAGCCAGTCCCTGATGGATATCAAACAGTTCGAAAAGTTGTGGGCGTCCAAGGCCAGGAGGCCAAAATTATCGCCGATTGACGCACAGCTACGGACATACACAAAGGAGATCATTCCGGTGCTAGGCAGCGCCATGGTAGTCGTGACCCACAAAGATTCGGAGAACAGACTGCCACTCTGGGTTGTCCTGGGGGACGGTCCCGCACTACTGGGGAGGAGTTGGCTTGCTGTCATGAACTGGAAATGGGGCGATGTCAATGCAATTTCCTCTGTGGAGCGAGTATCATGCTCAGAGAACCCGGACAAATTTGATTCATTATTTCAACCCGGCATTGGCACTTTCATGGGGACCGAGGTAGTGATTCACATAAACCCGGACGCTAGGCCAGTACACCACAAGCCTGAGCGGTGCCATACGTGATGCAGGAAAAGATAGAAGGCGAATTGGACTGCCTGCCGAGGGAAGGCATCACCTCGCCAGTCGAATTCAGTGACTGGGCGAGCTTGATTGTGCCGGTGCTCAAGGCGGATGGGTCGGTCAGGATATGTGGTGATTACAAGGCCACCATCAATCGGGTGTCACTCCAAGACCAGTACCCGCTTCCGAGAGCGGAGGACCTCTTTGCGATGCTATCCGGTGGCAAACTTTTTTCAAATTTGGACCTGACCTCAGCTTACATGACCCAGGAGCTGGCGAGTGAGTTGATGAAGCTGACCACCATCACGATACACAAGGGGTTGTTTGAGTACAACAGATGTCCGTTCGGGATTCGCTCGGCCGCCGCGATCTTCCAATGAAATATGGAAAGCCTCCTCAAGTCGATTCCAGGGACGGTGGTTTTTCAGGACGACATCCTCATCACGGGTTACGATACTGAAGAACACCTCCATAACCTGGAGGAGGTGCTACGCAGACTGGACCGGGTAGGGCTGCGACTGTAAAAGGCGAAGTGCGTCTTCCTAGCTCCAGAGGTAGAATTCCTGGGGATAAGGGTAGCAGCAGATGGGATCAGCCCGACTGCGTCCAAGACGGAAGCGATGCAGAGAGCACCCAGACCCCGTAACATGACGGAGCTGCGTTCATTCCTGGGGCTCCTGAACTATTTTGGTAACTTTCTTCCCAAATTGAGCATGCTGCTAGAGCCGCTACATGTGCTCCTACGCAAAGGTCGCGAATGGGTCTGGGGGGACAGATAGGAAAGGGCTTTAAATAGAGCACACAATTTGTTTTGTTCCAACAATCTGTTAACGCTATATGACCCATGTAAGAAACTTGTGTTAACATGCGATGAGTCGTCCTATGGTGTCGGGTGTGTGTTGCAGCATGTCAGTGCCAAGGGTCAGTTACAGCCGGTAGCTTATGCCTCCAGAAGTCTCCCAGGCAGAAAGGGGTGACGGGATGGTAGAAAAGGAGGCGCCCACATGTGTATATGCGGTAAAGAAAATGCACCAGTACCTGTTTGGCAGGAAATTTGAGCTGAAGACAGATCACAAACCCCTAACGTCCTTTTTGGCCGAAGACAAGGCCATAAATGTAAACGCATTGGCTCGCATACAGAGGTGGGCACTCACATTAGCCGCCTATGACTACACAATGCGGCACAGACTGGGCACCGAAAACTGTGCCGATGCACTCAGCAGGCTCCTACTAGCCACCACTGAGGGGACTACCGAGCATACTGCTGAGATGGTCATGACTGTTGAAGCTTTCGGAAGCGAAGGCTCACCCGTGACAGCCCGTCAGATTAAAGTCTGGACAAATAGAGACCCGCTATTGTCTCTAGTCAGGAAATGTGTCCTGAATGGGGACTGGGCAGCCACGTACAGGGCATGCCCTGAGGAATTTAAACAATTTCACAGGCACAGGGATGAACTCTCGATTCAGGCCGATTGCCTACTGGGGAAACCGCGTAGTCATACCCCAGATGGGCAGAGAGGTGTTCATCAGAGAACTCCACAAGGAGCACCCGGGCATTGTCATGATGAAGGCAATTGCTAGGTCACACGTTTGGTGGCCAGGGATAGATGCAGATCTGGAACTTTGTGTTCGCAGGTGCAACACGTGAGCTCAGCTGGGCAATGTGCCCAGGGAAGCCCCCCTTAGCCCC
>NW_027252152.1:15000-29854 GCF_044704955.1 Pristiophorus japonicus | reverse complement strand
GAGCGAGAGAGGGGGACAGAGCGAGAGAGGGGGACAGAGCGAGAGAGATGGACAGAGCGAGAGAGATGGACAGAGCGAGAGAGGGGGACAGAGCGAGAGAGGGGGACAGAGCGAGAGAGAGGGACAGAGCGAGAGAGGGGGACAGAGCGAGAGAGGGGGACAGAGCGAGAGAGAGGGACAGAGCGAGAGAGAGGGACAGAGCGAGAGAGAGGGACAGAGCGAGAGAGAGAGGGACAGAGCGAGAGAGAGGGACAGAGCGAGAGAGAGGGACAGAGCGAGAGAGAGGGACAGAGCGAGAGAGAGAGGGACAGAGCGAGAGAGGGACAGAGCGAGAGAGGGACAGAGCGAGAGAGAGGGACAGAGCGAGAGAGAGAGAGAGAGAGGGACAGAGCGAGAGAGAGGGACAGAGCGAGAGAGGGGGACAGAGCGAGAGAGGGGACAGAGCGAGAGAGGGGGACAGAGCGAGAGAGGGGGACAGAGCGAGAGAGGGGGACAGAGCGAGAGAGGGGGACAGAGCGAGAGAGGGGGACAGAGCGAGAGAGGGGGACAGAGCGAGAGAGATAGACAGAGCGAGAGAGAGGGACAGAGCGAGAGAGAGGGACAGAGCGAGAGAGAGGGACAGAGCGAGAGAGAGGGACAGAGCGAGAGAGAGGGACAGAGCGAGAGAGAGGGACAGAGCGAGAGAGAGGGACAGAGCGAGAGAGAGGAACAGAGCGAGAGAGAGGGACAGAGCGAGAGAGAGGGACAGAGCGAGAGAGAGGGACAGAGCGAGAGAGGGGGACAGAGCGAGAGAGAGGGACAGAGCGAGAGAGAGGGACAGAGCGAGAGAGAGAGGGACAGAGCGAGAGAGAGAGGGACAGAGCGAGAGAGAGAGAGAGGACAGAGCGAGAGAGAGAGAGAGGGACAGCGCGAGAGAGAGAGGGACAGAGAGCGAGAGAGGGACAGAGCGAGAGAGAGAGGGAGAGGGACAGAGCGAGAGAGAGAGAGGGACAGAGCGAGAGAGAGAGAGGGACAGAGCGAGCGAGAGAGAGAGGGACAGAACGAGAGAGAGAGGGATAGAGCGAGAGAGAGAGGGACAGAGCCAGAGAGAGGGACAGAGCGAGAGAGAGGGAGAGGGACAGAGCGAGAGAGAGGGAGAGGGACAGAACGAGAGAGAGAGAGAGAGAGAGGGACAGAGCGAGAGAGAGAGAGGGACAGAGCGAGAGAGAGAGAGAGAGGGAGGGACATAACGAGAGAGAGCGACAGAGCGAGAAAGAGAGGGAGAGAACGAGAGAGAGAGAGGGACAGAGCGAGAGAGAGAGAGGGACAGAGCGAGAGAGAGAGAGGGACAGAGCGAGAGAGGGACAGAGCGAGAAAGAGGGACAGAGCGAGAGAGGGGGACAGAGCGAGTGAGGGGGACAGAGCGAGAGAGGGGGACAGAGCGAGAGAGGGGGACAGAGCGAGAGAGAGAGGGACAGAGCGAGCGAGAGAGAAAGGGACAGAGCGAGAGAGAGAGGGATAGAGCGAGAGAGAGAGGGACAGAGCCAGAGAGAGGGACAGAGCGAGAGAGAGGGAGAGGGACAGAGCGAGAGAGAGGGAGAGGGACAGAGCGAGAGAGAGAGAGAGAGAGAGAGAGAGAGAGAGAGGGACAGAGCGAGAGAGGGGGAGGGACAGAGCGAGAGAGAGAGAGAGGGACAGAGCGGAGAGAGAGAGAGGGAGGGACAGAACGAGAGAGAGCGACAGAGCAAGAGAGAGAGGGACAGAACGAGAGAGAGAGAGGGACAGAACGAGAGAGGGGGACAGAACGAGAGAGAGAGGGACAGAGCGAGAGAGAGAGGGACAGAACGAGAGAGAGGGGGACAGAGCGAGAGAGGGGGACAGAGCGAGAGAGGGGGACAGAGCGAGAGAGGGGGACAGAGCGAGAGAGGGGGACAGAGCGAGAGAGAGGGACAGAGCGAGAGAGGGGGACAGAGCGAGAGAGGGGGACAGAGCGAGAGAGGGGGACAGAGCGAGAGAGGGGACAGAGCGAGAGAGGGGGACAGAGCGAGAGAGGGGGACAGAGCGAGAGAGGGGGACAGAGCGAGAGAGGGGGACAGAGCGAGAGAGGGGGACAGAGCGAGAGAGGGGGACAGAGCGAGAGAGGGGGACAGAGCGAGAGAGGGGGACAGAGCGAGAGAGGGGGACAGAGCGAGAGAGGGGGACAGAGCGAGAGAGGGGGACAGAGCGAGAGAGGGGGACAGAGCGAGAGAGAGAGGGACAGAGCGAGAGAGAGAGAGAGGGGGACAGAGCGAGAGAGGGGGACAGAGCGAGAGAGGGGGACAGAGCGAGAGAGGGGGACAGAGCGAGAGAGGGGGACAGAGCGAGAGAGGGGGACAGAGCGAGAGAGAGGGACAGAGCGAGAGAGAGGGACAGAGCGAGAGAGGGGGACAGAGCGAGAGAGAGGGACAGAGCGAGAGAGAGGGACAGAGCGAGAGAGAGGGACAGAGCGAGAGAGGGGGACAGAGCGAGAGAGGGGGACAGAGCGAGAGAGGGGGACAGAGCGAGAGAGGGGGACAGAGCGAGAGAGAGGGACAGAGCGAGAGAGAGGGACAGAGCGAGAGAGAGGGACAGAGCGAGAGAGAGGGACAGAGCGAGAGAGAGAGGGACAGAGCGAGAGAGAGAGGGACAGCGAGAGAGGGACAGAGCGAGAGAGAGAGGGAGAGGTACAGAGCGAGAGAGAGAGAGGGACAGAGCGAGAGAGAGAGGGGGACAGAGCGAGAGAGAGAGGGGGACAGAGCGAGAGAGGGGGACAGAGCGAGAGAGGGGGACAGAGCGAGAGAGGGGGACAGAGCGAGAGAGGGGGACAGAGCGAGAGAGGGGGACAGAGCGAGAGAGGGGGACAGAGCGAGAGAGGGGGACAGAGCGAGAGAGGGGGACAGAGCGAGAGAGGGGGACAGAGCGAGAGAGGGGGACAGAGCGAGAGAGGGGGACAGAGCGAGAGAGGGGGACAGAGCGAGAGAGGGGGACAGAGCGAGAGAGGGGGACAGAGCGAGAGAGGGGGACAGAGCGAGAGAGGGGGACAGAGCGAGAGAGGGGGACAGAGCGAGAGAGGGGGACAGAGCGAGAGAGGGCGACAGAGCGAGAGAGAGGGACAGAGCGAGAGAGAGGGACAGAGCGAGAGAGAGGGACAGAGCGAGAGAGAGAGAGGGACAGAGCGAGAGAGAGGGACAGAGCGAGAGAGAGAGAGGGACAGAGCGAGAGAGGGACAGAGCGAGAGAGAGAGAGAGGGGGACAGAGCGAGAGAGGGGGACAGAGCGAGAGAGGGGGACAGAGCGAGAGAGGGGGACAGAGCGGAGAGAGGGGGGACAGAGCGAGAGAGGGGGACAGAGCGAGAGAGGGGGACAGAGCGAGAGAGGGGGACAGAGCGAGAGAGGGGACAGAGCGAGAGAGGGGACAGAGCGAGAGAGGGGGACAGAGCGAGAGAGGGGGACAGAGCGAGAGAGGGGGACAGAGCGAGAGAGGGGGACAGAGCGAGAGAGGGGGACAGAGCGAGAGAGGGGGACAGAGCGAGAGAGGGGGACAGAGCGAGAGAGGGGGACAGAGCGAGAGAGGGGGACAGAGCGAGAGAGGGGGACAGAGCGAGAGAGCGGGACAGAGCGAGAGAGCGGGACAGAGCGAGAGAGAGGGGACAGAGCGAGAGAGAGAGGGACAGAGCGAGAGAGAGAGAGAGGGACAGAGCGAGAGAGAGAGAGAGGGACAGAGCGAGAGAGAGAGAGGGACAGCGCGAGAGAGAGAGAGAGGGACAGAGCGAGAGAGAGGGACAGCGCGAGAGAGAGAGGGACAGAGAGCGAGAGAGGGACAGAGCGAGAGAGGGACAGAGCGGAGAGAGAGGGACAGAGCGAGAGAGGGGGACAGAGCGAGAGAGAGGGGACAGAGCGAGAGAGAGGGACAGAGCGAGAGAGAGGGACAGCGCGAGAGAGAGAGGGACAGAGAGCGAGAGAGGGACAGAGCGAGAGAGAGAGGGAGAGGGACAGAGCGGAGAGAGAGAGGGACAGAGCGAGAGAGAGAGAGGGACAGAGCGAGAGAGAGAGAGGGACAGAGCGAGCGAGAGAGAGTGACAGAACGAGAGAGAGAGGGATAGAGCGAGAGAGAGAGGGACAGAGCCAGAGAGAGGGACAGAGCGAGAGAGAGGGAGAGGGACAGAGCGAGAGAGAGAGAGAGAGAGAGGGACAGAGCGAGAGAGAGAGAGAGAGAGGGACAGAGCGAGAGAGAGAGAGAGAGAGAGCGACAGAGCGAGAGAGAGAGGGAGAGAACGAGAGAGAGAGAGGGACAGAGCGAGAGAGAGAGAGGGACAGAGCGAGAGAGGGACAGAGCGAGAGAGAGGGACAGAGCGAGAGAGGGGGACAGAGCGAGAGAGGGGGACAGAGCGAGAGAGGGGACAGAGCGAGAGAGAGGGACAGAGCGAGAGAGAGAGGGACAGAGCGAGAGAGAGAGGGACAGAGCGAGAGAGAGAGAGAGGGACAGAGCGAGAGAGAGAGAGAGGGACAGCGCGAGAGAGAGAGAGAGGGACAGAGCGAGAGAGAGGGACAGCGCGAGAGAGAGAGGGACAGAGAGCGAGAGAGGGACAGAGCGAGAGAGAGGGACAGAGCGAGAGAGGGGGACAGAGCGAGAGAGGGGGACAGAGCGAGAGAGGGGGACAGAGCGAGAGAGAGAGGGACAGAGCGAGAGAGAGAGAGAGAGAGGGACAGAGCGAGAGAGAGAGAGAGGGACAGCGCGAGAGAGAGAGGGACAGAGAGCGAGAGAGGGACAGAGCGAGAGAGAGAGGGAGAGGGACAGAGCGAGAGAGAGAGAGGGACAGAGCGAGAGAGAGAGAGGGACAGAGCGAGCGAGAGAGAGGGACAGAGCGAGCGAGAGAGAGAGGGACAGAACGAGAGAGAGAGGGATAGAGCGAGAGAGAGAGGGACAGAGCCAGAGAGAGGGACAGAGCCAGAGAGAGGGAGAGGGACAGAGCGAGAGAGAGGGAGAGGGACAGAGCGAGAGAGAGAGAGAGAGAGAGGGACAGAGCGAGAGAGAGAGAGGGACAGAGCGAGAGAGAGAGAGAGAGGGAGGGACATAACGAGAGAGAGCGACAGAGCGAGAGAGAGAGGGAGAGAACGAGAGAGAGAGAGGGACAGAGCGAGAGAGGGACAGAGCGAGAGAGAGGGACAGAGCGAGAGAGGGGGACAGAGCGAGAGAGGGGGACAGAGCGAGAGAGGGGGACAGAGCGAGAGAGGGGGACAGAGCGAGAGAGGGGGACAGAGCGAGAGAGGGGGACAGAGCGAGAGAGAGGGACAGAGCGAGAGAGAGGGACAGAGCGAGAGAGAGGGACAGAGCGAGAGAGAGGGACAGAGCGAGAGAGAGAGGGAGGGACAGAGCGAGAGAGAGAGAGAGGGACAGAGCGAGAGAGAGAGGGACAGAGCGAGAGAGAGAGGGACAGAGCGAGAGAGAGAGAGGGACAGAGCGAGCGAGAGAGAGAGGGACAGAGCGAGAGAGAGAGGGACAGAGCGAGAGAGAGAGGGACAGAGCGAGAGAGAGAGGGACAGAGCGAGAGAGAGAGGGACAGAGCGAGAGAGAGAGGGACAGAGCGAGAGAGAGAGGGACAGAGCGAGAGAGAGAGGGACAGAGCGAGAGAGAGAGGGACAGAGCGAGAGAGAGGGAGAGGGACAGAGCGAGAGAGAGGGAGAGGGACAGAGCGAGAGAGAGGGAGAGGGACAGAGCGAGAGAGAGAGAGAGAGAGAGAGAGAGAGGGGGACAGAGCGAGAGAGGGGGAGGGACAGAGCGAGAGAGAGAGAGAGGGACAGAGCGAGAGAGAGAGAGAGGGAGGGACAGAACGAGAGAGAGCGACAGAGCAAGAGAGAGAGGGACAGAACGAGAGAGAGAGAGGGACAGAACGAGAGAGGGGGACAGAACGAGAGAGAGAGGGACAGAGCGAGAGAGAGAGACAGAGGGACAGAGCGAGAGAGAGAGAGAGAGAGAGAGAGAGACAGAACGAGAGAGAGAGTGACAGAACGAGAGAGAGAGAGAGGGATAGAACGAGAGAGGGAGAGAGAGAGAGGGACAGAACGAGAGAGAGGGACAGAGCGAGAGAGAGAGAGAGAGAGAGACAGAACGAGAGAGAGAGAGAGAGGGATAGAACGAGAGAGAGAGAGAAAGAGAGAGAGAGAGACAGAACGAGAGAGAGGGACAGAACGAGAGAGAGAGAGAGAGAGAGAGAGGGACAGAACGAGAGAGAGAGAGAGAGGGGGACAGAACGAGGGCGAGAGAGAGAGAGAGAGAGAGAGAGAGGGACAGAGCGAGAGAGAGAGAGAGAGCGACAGAACGAGAGAGTGAGGGACAGAGCAAGAGAGAGGGACAGAAAGAGAGAGAGAGAGAGAGAGAGAGAGAGAGAGAGAGAGAGAGACAGAGCTAGAGAGAGAGAGAGAGGGGGACAGAACGAGAGAGAGAGAGAGAGAGAGAGAGAGGGGGACAGAGAGAGAGAGGGGGACAGAGCGAGAGAGAGGGACAGAGCGAGAGAGAGGGAGAGAGAGAGAGGGTCAGAACGAGAGAGAGAGAGGGACAGAACGAGAGAGAGGGACAGAGCGAGAGAGAGAGAGGGACAGAGCGAGAGAGAGAGGGACAGAGCGAGAGAGAGAGAGGGACAGAGCGAGAGAGAGAGGGGGACAGAGCGTGAGAGAGAGAGGGACAGAGCGAGAGAGAGAGAGGGACAGAGCGAGAGAGAGAGAGAGAGGGACAGAGAGAGAGAGAGACAGGGACAGAACGAGAACGAGAACGAGAGAGAGGGAGGGACAGAACGAGAGAGAGGGAGGGACAGAACGAGAGAGAGGGAGAGCGCGAGAGGGACAGAACGAGAGAGAGAGAGAGAGCGAGAGAGGGACAGAGCGAAAGAGAGAGAGCGACAGAACGAGAGAGAGAGGGACAGAACGAGAGAGAGAGAGAGGGACAGAGCGAGAGAGAGAGGGACAGAGCGAGAGAGAGAGAGGGACAGAGCGAGAGAGAGAGGGACAGAGCGAGAGAGAGAGAGGGACAGAGCGAGAGAGAGAGAGGGACAGAGCGAGAGGGACAGAGCGAGAGAGAGAGAGGGAGGGAGAGAGAGAGAGGGACAGAGAGAGAGAGAGAGGGACAGAACGAGAGAGAGAGGGACAGAACGAGAGAGAGAGGGACAGAACGAGAGAGAGAGAGAGGGACAGAACGAGAGAGAGAGAGAGGGACAGAACGAGAGAGAGAGGGACAGAACGAGAGAGAGAGAGAGGGACAGAACGAGAGAGAGAGGGACAGAACGAGAGAGAGGGACAGAACGAGAGAGAGAGGGACAGAACAAGAGAGAGAGAGAGGGACAGAACGAGCGAGAGAGAGAGTGACAGAACGAGAGAGAGAGGGACAGAGCGAGAGAAAGAGTGACAGAGCGAGGGAGAGGGACAGAGCGAGAGAGAGAGAGAGGGACAGAGCGAAAGAAAGAGTGACAGAGCGAGGGAGAGGGACAGAGCGAGAGAGAGAGAGAGGGACTGAGCGAGAGAAAGAGGGACAGAGTGAGAGAGAGAGGGACAGAGTGTGAGAGAGAGGGACAGAGTGAGAGAGAGAGGGACAGAGCCAGAGAGAGAGAGAGAGCGAGAGCGAGAGAGGGACAGAGCGAGAGAGAGAGAGAGCGAGAGCGAGAGAGGGACAGAGCGAGAGAGAGAGAGAGCGACAGAGCGAGAAAGAGAGAGACAGAGAGGGACAGAGCGAGAGAGAGACAGAGCGAGAGAGAGAGAGAGACAGAGCGAGAGAGAGAGAGAGAGAGGGACAGAGCGAGAGAGAGGGACAGAGCGAGAGAGAGAGCGAGCGACAGAACGAGAGAGTGAGGGACAGAGCAAGAGAGAGGGACAGAAAGAGAGAGGGACAGAAAGAGAGAGAGAGAGAGAGAGAGAGAGAGGGACAGAGAGAGAGAGAGAGAGAGAGAGAGAGAGGGACAGAGCGAGAGAGAGAGAGAGAGAGAGAGAGAGAGAGAGAGAGAGAGAGAGAGAGAGAGAGAGGGACAGAGCGAGAGAGAGAGAGAGGGACAGAGCGAGAGAGAGAGAGAGAGAGAGAGAGAGAGACAGAGCGAGAGAGAGGGACAGAACGAGAGAGGGAGAGAGGGAGGGACAGAACGAGAGAGAGAGAGGGACAGAGTGAGAGAGAGAGAGAGAGAGAGAGGGACAGAGCGAGAGAGAGAGAGGGGGACAGAGCGAGAGAGAGAGAGGGGGACAGAGCGAGAGAGAGAGAGGGACAGAGCGAGAGAGAGAGAGGGGGACAGAGCGAGAGAGAGAGAGGGACAGAGCGAGAGAGAGAGAGAGAGGGAAAGAACGAGAGAGAGAGAGAGAGGGACAGAACGAGAGAGAGAGGGACAGAACGAGAGAGGGGGACAGAGCGAGAGAGAGAGGGACAGAGCGAGAGAGAGAGAGAGAGGGACAGAGCGAGAGAGAGAGAGAGAGAGAGAGAGGGACAGAGCGAGAGAGAGAGAGAGGGACGAGCGAGCGAGAGAGAGAGAGAGGGACGAGCGAGAGAGAGAGAGAGAGGGACAGAACGAGAGAGAGAGAGAGGGACAGAGCGAGAGAGAGAGGGAAAGAACGAGAGAGAGAGAGAGGGACAGAACGAGAGAGAGGGACAGAACGAGAGAGAGAGGGACAGAACAAGAGAGAGAGAGACAGAACGAGCGAGAGAGGGACAGAACGAGAGAGAGAGGGACAGAGCGAGAGAAAGAGGGACAGAGCGAGGGAGAGGGACTGAGCGAGAGAAAGAGGGACAGAGTGAGAGAAAGAGGGACAGAGTGAGAGAGAGAGGGACAGAGTGAGAGAGAGAGGGACAGAGCCAGAGAGAGAGAGAGCGAGAGCGAGAGCGAGAGAGGGACAGAGCGAGAGAGAGAGAGAGCGACAGAGCGAGAAAGAGAGAGAGAGAGCGGGACAGAGCGAGAGAGAGAGAGAGGGACAGAGCGAGAGAGAGAGCGAGAGAGAGAGAGAGGGACAGAGCGAGAGAGAGAGCGAGCGACAGAACGAGAGAGTGAGGGACAGAGCAAGAGAGAGGGACAGAAAGAGAGCGGGACAGAGCGAGAGAGAGAGAGAGAGAGAGAGAGCGACAGAGCGAGAAAGAGAGAGAGAGAGAGGGACAGAGCGAGAGAGAGAGAGAGGGATAGAGCGAGAGAGAGAGCGAGAGAGAGAGGGACAGAGAGAGAGAGAGAGAGAGAGAGAGGGACAGAGCGAGAGAGAGAGAGAGGGACAGAGCGAGAGAGAGAGAGAGAGGGACAGAACGAGAGCGAGAGAGAGGGACAGAACGAGAGAGGGAGAGAGGGACAGAACGAGAGAGAGAGAGGGAGAGAACGAGAGAGAGGGACAGAAAGAGAGCGGGACAGAGCGAGAGAGAGAGAGAGAGAGAGAGCGACAGAGCGAGAAAGAGAGAGAGAGAGAGGGACAGAGCGAGAGAGGGATAGAGCGAGAGAGAGAGCGAGAGAGAGAGGGACAGAGAGAGAGAGAGAGAGAGAGAGAGGGACAGAGCGAGAGAGAGAGAGAGGGACAGAGCGAGAGAGAGAGAGAGAGGGACAGAACGAGAGCGAGAGAGAGGGACAGAACGAGAGAGGGAGAGAGGGACAGAACGAGAGAGAGAGAGGGAGAGAACGAGAGAGAGAGGGACAGAACGAGAGAGAGAGAGAGAGAGGGAGAGAACGAGAGAGAGAGGGAGAGAACGAGAGAGGGACAGAACGAGAGAGAGGGACAGAACGAGAGAGAGGGACAGAACGAGAGAGAGAGAGAGGGACAGAGCGAGAGAGAGAGAGAGGGACAGAGCGAGAGAGAGAGAGGGACAGAGCGAGAGAGAGAGAGGGACAGAGCGAGAGAGAGAGGGACAGAACGAGAGAGAGAGTGACAGAGCGAGAGAGAGAGAGAGAGGGACAGAGCGAGAGAGAGAGAGAGGGACAGAGCGAGAGAGAGACAGACCGAGAGAGAGAGAGGGACAGAGCGAGAGAGAGAGAGGGACAGAGCGAGCGAGAGAGAGAGGGACAGAGCGAGAGAGAGAGGGATAGAGCGAGAGAGAGAGGGACAGAGCCAGAGAGAGGGACAGAGCGAGAGAGAGGGAGAGGGCAGAGCGAGAGAGAGGGAGAGGGACAGAGCGAGAGAGAGAGAGAGAGAGAGAGGGACAGAGCGAGAGGGGGGGAGGGACAGAGCGAGAGAGAGAGAGGGGGACAGAGCGAGAGAGAGAGAGAGGGAGGGACAGAACGAGAGAGAGCGACAGAGCGAGAGAGAGAGGGACAGAACGAGAGAGAGAGAGGGACAGAACGAGAGAGAGGGACAGAACGAGAGAGAGAGGGACAGAGCGAGAGAGAGAGACAGAGGGACAGAGCGAGAGAGAGAGAGAGAGAGAGAGAGACAGAACGAGAGAGAGAGTGACAGAACGAGAGAGAGAGAGAGAGGGATAGAACGAGAGAGAGAGGGAGAGAGGGAGAGAGAGAGAGAGAGAGAGGGACAGAACGAGAGAGAGGGACAGAGCGAGAGAGAGCGAGAGAGACAGAACGAGAGAGAGAGAGAGAGGGATAGAACGAGAGAGAGAGAGAGAGAGAGAGAAAGAGAGAGAGAGAGACAGAACGAGAGAGAGGGACAGAAGGAGAGAGAGAGAGAGAGAGAGAGGGACAGAACGAGAGAGAGAGAGAGAGGGGGACAGAACGAGAGCGAGAGAGAGAGAGAGAGAGGGAGGGACAGAGCGAGAGAGAGAGAGAGCGACAGAACGAGAGAGTGAGGGACAGAGCAAGAGAGAGGGACAGAAAGAGAGAGAGAGAAGAGAGAGAGAGAGAGAGAGAGAGAGACAGAGCTAGAGAGTGAGAGAGAGGGGGACAGAGCGAGAGAGAGGGACAGAGCGAGAGAGAGAGAGAGAGAGGGACAGAACGAGTGAGAGAGAGGGACAGAGCGAGAGACAGAAGGACAGAGCGAGAGAGAGAGAGGGACGGAACGAGAGCCAGAGAGAGGGACAGAGCGAGAGAGAGAGAGAGACAGAGCGCGAGAGAGAGAGAGAGAGAGAGAGAGAGAGACAGAGGGACAGAGCGAGAGAGAGGGAGAGAGAGAGGGTCAGAACGAGAGAGAGAGAGGGGACAGAACGAGAGAGAGAGAGGGACAGAGCGAGAGAGAGAGAGGGACAGAGCGAGAGAGAGAGGGACAGAGCGAGAGAGAGAGAGGGACAGAGCGAGAGAGAGAGAGGGACAGATCGAGAGAGAGAGAGGGACAGAGCGAGAGAGAGAGAGGGACAGAGCGAGAGAGAGAGAGGGACAGAGCGAGAGAGAGAGAGAGAGGGACAGAGAGAGAGAGAGACAGGGACAGAACGAGAACGAGAGCGAGAGGGAGGGACAGAACGAGAGAGGGGGAGGGACAGAAGGAGAGAGAGGGAGAGCGCGAGAAGGACAGAACGAGAGAGAGAGAGAGAGCGAGAGAGGGACAGAGCGAAAGAGAGAGAGCGACAGAACGAGAGAGAGAGAGAGGGACAGAGCGAGAGAGAGAGAGAGGGACAGAGCGAGAGAGAGAGGGACAGAGCGAGAGAGAGAGGGACAGAGCGAGAGAGAGGGACAGAGCGAGAGAGAGAGGGACAGAGCGAGAGAGAGAGAGGGACAGAGCGAGAGGGACAGAGCGAGAGAGCGAGAGGGAGGGAGAGAGAGAGAGGGACAGAACGAGAGAGAGAGAGGGACAGAACGAGAGAGAGAGAGAGGGACAGAACGAGAGAGAGAGAGAGGGACAGAACGAGAGAGAGAGAGAGGGACAGAACGAGAGAGAGAGAGAGGGACAGAACGAGAGAGAGAGGGACAGAACGAGAGAGAGAGAGAGAGGGACAGAACGAGAGAGAGGGACAGAACGAGAGAGAGAGGGACAGAACAAGAGAGAGAGAGAGGGACAGAACGAGCGAGAGAGAGAGAGAGTGACAGAACGAGAGAGAGAGGGACAGAGCGAAAGAAAGAGTGACAGAGGGAGGGAGAGGGACAGAGCGAGAGAGAGAGAGAGGGACTGAGCGCGAGAAAGAGGGACAGAGTGAGAGAGAGAGGGACAGAGTGTGAGAGAGAGGGACAGAGTGAGAGAGAGAGGGACAGAGCCAGAGAGAGAGAGAGAGAGAGAGAGAGAGAGAGAGCGAGAGCGAGAGAGGGACAGAGCGAGAGAGAGAGAGAGCGAGAGCGAGAGAGGGACAGAGCGAGAGAGAGAGAGAGAGAGAGCGACAGAGCGAGAAAGAGAGAGACAGAGAGGGACAGAGCGAGAGAGAGACAGAGCGAGAGAGAGAGACAGAGCGATAGAGAGAGAGAGAGAGGGACAGAGCGAGAGAGAGAGCGAGCGACAGAACGAGAGAGTGAGGGACAGAGCAAGAGAGAGGGACAGAAAGAGAGAGGGACAGAAAGAGAGAGAGAGAGAGAGGGACAGAAAGAGAGAGAGAGAGAGAGAGAGAGGGACAGAGAGAGAGAGAGAGAGAGAGAGAGAGAGAGAGAGAGAGAGAGAGAGAGAGAGGGACAGAGAGAGAGGGACAGAGCAGAGAGAGAGAGAGAGAGAGAGAGACAGAGCGAGAGAGAGGGACAGAACGAGAGGGAGAGAGGGAGGGACAGAACGAGAGAGAGAGAGGGACAGAGTGAGAGAGAGAGAGAGAGAGAGGGACAGAGCGAGAGAGAGGGACAGAGCGAGAGAGAGAGAGAGAGGGACAGAGAGAGAGAGAGGGAAAGAACGAGAGAGAGAGAGAGAGGGACAGAACGAGAGAGAGAGGGACAGAACGAGAGAGAGGGACAGAGCGAGAGAGAGAGGGACAGAGCGAGAGAGAGAGAGAGAGAGAGAGGGACAGAGCGAGAGAGAGAGAGAGAGAGGGACGAGCGAGAGAGAGAGAGAGGGACAGAACGAGAGAGAGAGAGAGGGACAGAGCGAGAGAGAGAGGGACAGAGCGAGAGAGAGAGAGGGACAGAGCGAGATAGAGAGAGAGGGACAGAGCGAGAGAGAGAGGGACAGAGCGAGCGAGAGAGAGAGAGGGGACAGAGCGAGCGAGAGAGAGAGGGACAGAGCGAGAGAGAGAGGGATAGAGCGAGAGAGAGAGGGACAGAGCCAGAGAGAGGGACAGAGCCAGAGAGAGGGAGAGAGCCAGAGAGAGGGAGAGGACAGAGCGAGAGCGAGAGAGGGGAGGAGGGACAGAGCGAGAGAGAGAGAGAGAGAGAGAGAGAGGGACAGAGCGAGAGAGGGGGAGGGACAGAGCGAGAGAGAGAGAGAGGGAGGGACAGAACGAGAGAGAGCGACAGAGCGAGAGAGAGAGGGACAGAACAAGAGAGAGAGAGGGACAGAACGAGAGAGAGGGACAGAACGAGAGAGAGAGGGACAGAGCGAGAGAGAGAGACAGAGGGACAGAGCGAGAGAGAGAGAGAGAGAGAGAGAGAGAGAGAGAGAACGAGAGAGAGAGTGACAGAACGAGAGAGAGAGAGAGAGGGATAGAACGAGAGAGAGAGGGAGAGAGAGAGAGAGAGGAGGAGAGAGAGAGAGAGAGAGAGGGACAGAACGAGAGAGAGAGAGGGACAGAGCGAGAGAGAGAGAGACAGAACGAGAGAGAGAGAGAGAGGGATAGAACGAGAGAGAGAGAGAAAGAGAGAGAGAGAGAGAGAAAGAGAGAGAGAGAGAGAGAAAGAGAGAGAGAGAGACAGAACGAGAGAGAGGGACAGAACGAGAGCGAGAGAGAGAGAGAGAGGGACAGAGCGAGAGAGAGAGAGAGCGACAGAACGAGAGAGTGAGGGACAGAGCAAGAGAGAGTGACAGAAAGAGAGAGAGAGAGAGAGAGAGAGAGAGAGAGAGAGACAGAGCTAGAGAGAGAGAGAGAGAGAGGGGGACAGAGCGAGAGAGAGAGAGAGAGAGGGACAGAACGAGTGAGAGAGAGGGACAGAGCGAGAGAGACAGAGGACAGAGCGAGAGAGAGAGAGGGACGGAACGAGAGCCAGAGAGAGGGACAGAGCGAGAGAGAGAGAGAGAGACAGAGCGCGAGAGAGAGAGAGAGAGAGAGAGAGAGAGAGACAGAGGGACAGAGCGAGAGAGAGGGAGAGAGAGAGAGGGTCAGAACGAGAGAGAGAGGGACAGAACGAGAGAGAGAGAGGGACAGAGCGAGAGAGAGAGAGAGGGACAGAGCGAGAGAGAGAGAGAGGGACAGAGCGAGAGAGAGAGGACAGAGCGAGAGAGAGGGAGGGACAGATCGAGAGAGAGAGAGGGACAGAGCGAGAGAGAGAGAGGGACAGAGCGAGAGAGAGAGAGAGAGAGAGGGACAGAGCGAGAGAGAGAGAGAGAGGGACAGAGAGAGAGAGAGACAGGGACAGAACGAGAACGAGAGCGAGAGAGAGGGAGGGACAGAACGAGAGAGAGGGAGGGACAGAACGAGAGAGAGGGAGAGCGCGAGAGGGACAGAACGAGAGAGAGAGAGAGAGCGAGAGAGGGACAGAGCGAAAGAGAGAGAGCGACAGAACGAGAGAGAGAGGGACAGAACGAGAGAGAGAGAGAGACAGAGCGAGAGAGAGAGGGACAGAGCGAGAGAGAGAGGGGGACAGAGCGAGAGAGAGAGGGACAGAGCGAGAGAGAGAGAGGGACAGAGCGAGGGGGACAGAGCGAGAGGGACAGAGCGAGAGAGAGAGAGAGAGGGACAGAGCGAGAGAGAGAGGGACAGAACGAGAGAGAGAGAGAGAGGGACAGAACGAGAGAGAGAGAGAGGGACAGAACGAGAGAGAGAGAGAGGGACAGAACGAGAGAGAGAGAGAGGGACAGAACGAGAGAGAGAGAGAGGGACAGAACGAGAGAGAGAGAGAGACAGAAAGAGAGAGAGAGGGACAGAACGAGAGAGAGAGAGAGAGAGGGACAGAACGAGAGAGAGAGGGACA
>NW_027252152.1:7500-10000 GCF_044704955.1 Pristiophorus japonicus | reverse complement strand
AGGGACAGAATGAGAGAGAGGGGGACAGAACGAGAGAGAGAGAGAGAGGGACAGAACGAGAGAGAGAGAGAGGGACAGAACAAGAGAGAGAGAGAGGGACAGAACGAGAGAGAGGGACAGAACGAGAGAGAGGGACAGAACGAGAGAGAGAGAGAGAGGGACAGAGCGAGAGAGAGAGAGAGGGACAAAACGAGAGAGAGAGAGAGAGGGACAGAACGAGAGAGAGAGAGAGGGACAGAATGAGAGAGAGGGACAGAACGAGAGAGCGGGACAGAACGAGAGAGAGAGGGACAGAACGAGAGAGAGAGGGGGACAGAACGAGAGAGAGAGAGAGAGAGGGACAGAACGAGAGAGAGAGAGAGAGGGACAGAACGAGAGAGAGAGAGAGGGACAGAACGAGAGAGAGAGAGAGAGGGACAGAACAAGAAGCGAGGGACAGAACGAGAGAGAGAGAGATTGAGAGAGAGAGGGACAGAGCGAGAGAGAGAGAGAGGGACAAAACGAGAGAGAGAGAGAGGGACAGAACGAGGAGAGAGAGAGGGACAGAACGAGAGACAGAGAGAGAGACAGAGCGAGAGAGAGAGAGGGACAGAACGAGAGAGAGAGAGGGACAGAGCGAGAGAGAGAGAGGGACAGAGCGAGAGAGAGAGAGAGGGACAGAGCGAGAGAGAGAGAGACAGAGCGAGAGAGAGAGAGAGAGGGACAGAGCGAGAGAGAGAGAGGGACAGAGCGAGAGAGAGAGAGAGGGACAGAGCGAGAGAGAGAGAGAGAGAGAGGGACAGAGCGAGAGAGAGACAGAGGGACAGAGCGAGAGAGAGAGAGAGGGACAGAGCGAGAGAGAGAGAGAGAGAGGGAAGAGCGAGAGAGAGAGAGAGAGACAGAACGAGAGAGAGAGAGAGGAACAGAATGAGAGAGATAGAGAGAGACAGAGTGAGAGAGAGAGAGACAGAGGGACAGAGCGAGAGAGAGAGGGACAGAGCGAGAGAGAGAGGGACAGAGCGAGAGAGAGAGGGACAGAGCGAGAGAGAGGGAGAGGGACAGAATGAGAGAGAGGGACAGAAGAGAGAGAGAAGAGAGAGAGAGAGACAGAGAGAGAGAGAGAGAGGGACAGAGCGAGAGAGAGGGACAGAGCGAGAGCAGAGGACAGAGCGAGGAGAGAGGGACAGAGCGAGAGAGAGGGACAGAGCGAGAGAGAGGACAGAGCGAGAGAGAGGACAGAGCGAGAGAGAGAGAGAGAGGGACAGAGCGAGAGAGAAAGAGAGAGAGGGACAGAGCGAGAGAGGGGGACAGAGCGAGAGGGGACAGAGCGAGAGAGAGGACAGAGCGAGAGAGGGGGACAGACGAGAGAGAGGGGACAGAGCGAGAGAGGGGACAGAGCGAGAGAGGGGGACAGAGCGAGAGAGGGGGACAGAGCGAGAGAGGGGGACAGAGAGAAGAGGGACAGAGCGAGAGAGAGGGACCGAGCGAGAGAGAGGGACAGAGCGAGAGAGAGGGACAGAGCGAGAGAGAGAGAGAGAGACAGAGCGAGAGAGAGAGAGAGAGGGACAGAGCGAGAGAGAGAGAGAGGGACAGAGCGAGAGAGAGAGAGAGGGACAGAGCGAGAGAGAGAGAGAGGACAGAGCGAGAGAGAGAGAGAGAGGGACAGAGCGAGAGAGAGAGAGAGAGGGACAGAGCGAGAGAGAGAGAGAGGACAGAGCGAGAGAGAGAGAGAGAGGGACAGAGCGAGAGAGAGAGGGACAGAGCGAGAGAGAGAGAGAGGGACAGAGCGAGACAGAGAGAGGGACAGAGAGCGAGAGAGGGACAGAGCGAGAGAGAGAGAGGGACAGAGCGAGAGAGAGAGAGGGACAGAGCGAGAGAGAGAGAGGGACAGAGCGAGAGAGAGAGAGGGACAGAGCGAGAGAGAGAGAGAGGGACAGAGCGAGAGAGAGAGAGGGACAGAGCGAGAGAGAGAGAGGGACAGAGCGAGAGAGAGAGGGACAGAGCGAGAGAGAGAGGGACAGAGCGAGAGAGAGAGGGACAGAGCGAGAGAGAGAGGGACAGAGCGAGAGAGAGAGGGACAGAGCGAGAGAGAGAGGGACAGAGCGAGAGAGAGGGAGAGGGACAGAATGAGAGAGAGGGACAGAATGAGAGAGAGGGGGACAGAACGAGAGAGAGAGAGAGAGGGACAGAACGAGAGAGAGAGAGAGGGACAGAACGAGAGAGAGAGAGAGGGACAGAACGAGAGAGAGGGACAGAACGAGAGAGAGGGACAGAGCGAGAGAGAGAGGGACAGAGCGAGAGAGAGAGGGACAGAGTCAGAGAGAGGGACAGAGCGAGAGAGAGGGAGAGGGACAGAATGAGAGAGAGGGACAGAATGAGAGAGAGGGGGACAGAACGAGAGAGAGAGAGAGAGGGACAGAACGAGAGAGAGAGAGAGGGACAGAACGAGAGAGAGAGAGAGGGACAGAACGAGAGAGAGGGACAGAACGAGAGAGAGGGACAGAACGAGAGAGAGAGAGAG
>NW_027252152.1:0-2500 GCF_044704955.1 Pristiophorus japonicus | reverse complement strand
GAGCGAGAGAGAGAGAGGGACAGAGTCAGAGAGAGGGACAGAGCGAGAGAGAGAGAGAGGGACAGAGCGAGAGAGAGAGAGAGGGACAGAGCGAGAGAGAGAGCGAGAGAGAGAGGGACAGAGAGAGAGAGAGAGGGACAGAGCGAGAGAGAGAGAGAGGGACAGAGCGAGAGAGAGAGAGAGAGGGACAGAACGAGAGCGAGAGAGAGGGACAGAACGAGAGAGGGAGAGAGGGACAGAACGAGAGAGAGAGAGAGGGAGAGAACGAGAGAGAGAGGGACAGAACGAGAGAGAGAGAGAGAGGGAGAGAACGAGAGAGAGAGGGAGAGAACGAGAGAGAGAGGGAGAGAACGAGAGAGAGAGGGAGAGAACGAGAGAGAGAGGGAGAGAACGAGAGAGAGAGGGAGAGAACGAGAGAGAGAGGGAGAGAACGAGAGAGAGAGGGAGAGAACGAGAGAGAGAGGGAGAGAACGAGAGAGAGAGGGAGAGAACGAGAGAGAGAGAGAGAGGGAGAGAACGAGAGAGAGAGAGAGAGGGACAGAACGAGAGAGAGAGAGAGAGGGACAGAACGAGAGAGAGAGAGAGGGACAGAGCGAGAGAGAGAGGGACAAACGAGAGAGAGAGAGAGGGACAGAACGAGAGAGAGAGAGAGAGTGACAGAACGAGAGAGAGAGAGAGGGACAGAATGAGAGAGAGGGACAGAATGAGAGAGAGGGGGACAGAACGAGAGAGAGAGAGAGAGGGACAGAACGAGAGAGAGAGAGAGGGACAGAACAAGAGAGAGAGAGAGGGACAGAACGAGAGAGAGGGACAGAACGAGAGAGAGGGACAGAACGAGAGAGAGAGAGAGAGGGACAGAGCGAGAGAGAGAGAGAGGGACAAAACGAGAGAGAGAGAGAGAGGGACAGAACGAGAGAGAGAGAGAGGGACAGAATGAGAGAGAGGGACAGAACGAGAGAGCGGGACAGAACGAGAGAGAGAGGGACAGAACGAGAGAGAAAGGGGGACAGAACGAGAGATTGAGAGAGAGAGAGGGACAGAGCGAGAGAGAGAGAGAGGGACAAAACGAGAGAGAGAGAGAGAGGGACAGACGAGAGAGAGAGAGGGACAGAACGAGAGAGAGAGAGGGACAGAACGAGAGACAGAGAGAGAGACAGAGCGAGAGAGAGAGAGGGACAGAACGAGAGAGAGAGAGGGACAGAGCGAGAGAGAGAGAGAGAGGACAGAGCGAGAGAGAGAGAGAGGGACAGAGCGAGAGAGAGAGAGAGACAGAGCGAGAGAGAGAGAGAGAGGGACAGAGCGAGAGAGAGAGAGGGACAGAGCGAGAGAGAGAGAGAGGGACAGAGCGAGAGAGAGAGAGAGAGAGGGACAGAGCGAGAGAGAGACAGAGGGACAGAGCGAGAGAGAGAGAGAGGGACAGAGCGAGAGAGAGAGAGAGAGAGGGACAGAGCGAGAGAGAGAGAGAGAGACAGAACGAGAGAGAGAGAGAGGAACAGAACGAGAGAGATAGAGAGAGACAGAGTGAGAGAGAGAGAGACAGAGGGACAGAGCGAGAGAGAGAGAGACAGCGGGACAGAGCGAGAGAGAGAGAGAGAGAGAGAGGGACAGAGCGAGAGACAGAGGGACAGAGCGAGGGAGAGAGAGACGAGAGAGAGAGAGAGAGAGAGGGGACAGAGCGAGAGAGAGAGAGGGACAGAGCGAGAGAGAGAGAGGGACAGAGCGAGAGAGAGAGGGACAGAGCGAGAGAGAGGGACAGAGCGAGAGAGAGGGACAGAGCGAGAGAGAGGGACAGAGCGAGAGAGGGGACAGAGCGAGAGAGAGGGACAGAGCGAGAGAGAGGGACAGAGCGAGAGAGAGGGACAGAGCGAGAGAGGGGACAGAGCGAGAGAGGGGACAGAGCGAGAGAGGGGACAGAGCGAGAGAGGGGGACAGAGCGAGAGAGGGGGACAGAGCGAGAGAGGGGGACAGAGCGAGAGAGGGGGACAGAGCGAGAGAGAGGGGACAGAGCGAGAGAGGGGACAGAGCGAGAGAGGGGGACAGAGCGAGAGAGGGGACAGAGCGAGAGAGGGGGACAGAGCGAGAGAGAGAGGGGACAGAGCGAGAGAGGGGACAGAGCGAGAGAGAGGGACAGAGCGAGAGAGAGGGACAGAGCGAGAGAGAGGGACAGAGCGAGAGAGAGAGAGAGACAGAGAGAGAGAGAGAGAGGGACAGAGCGAGAGAGAGAGAGAGAGGAGAGAGAGAGGGACAGAGCGAGAGAGAGAGAGAGGGACAGAGCGAGAGAGAGAGAAGGGACAGAGCGAGAGAGAGAGAGAGAGGGACAGAGCGAGAGAGAGAGAGAGGGACAGAGCGAGAGAGAGAGAGAAGAGGGACAGAGCGAGAGAGAGAGAGAGGGACAGAGCGAGAGAGAGAGAGAGAGGGACAGTGCGAGAGAGAGAGAGAGGGACAGAGCGAGAGAGAGAGGGGGGACAGAGCGAGAGAGAGAGAGAGGGACAGAGCGAGA
>NW_027252151.1:0-29854 GCF_044704955.1 Pristiophorus japonicus | reverse complement strand
ATTTTTCCAGGTCCTAACCATTTTACCAAGTTTTTCACGGGGTTACCGTCCCTCGAGGTATACATCAGGTAGGTGTATCGGATTCCCAAGAATCTAGAGGGATTGCTTTGATTAATTGATAGCAGCAGAAATGCTATGAAAGCTACCATTTCACAGCTGTTCAATTTCCAATCTTAGAAACTGGAACCTTCAGGATTTGGAAGACACTTTTCAGCCTTGTGGAGGCTTGGAGTTTTTGGAGAGAACTCTCTATCCATTGTCACCTCCTTGGACTAACCACTCTCACCATTGACAGATCACTTCTGTCATCTCAACTTCACCTGCCATTAATTCCAGCAGCATCGGTGTCTGAGAAAAAAATCTCAGAATCCCACCACGATCAGCCCCACCACCAACATCACCAAACATACCAGCATCACCAATAACAACACCAACTTTCTCCACAATCACCTGATGCTGCACAGGGCACAGGGCATCAGTACCTGACCACATTGTTCCCCGGGACGTTAGGGATGGCCTCACCATGGCCACATTTACTTCACTTCTTGCTGTACACCTTGGCTGCCACGTGATGTGCCAGGCACCGCCCCACACCAGCACCTTAAAGCTTCCCTGCAATGCCCAACCTGTTCCTTTCACATTTATGACTCACCATTCACTGCAAGTCACTAAGCCACTTCCAAAGGTTCGCACAGATCTGTCCAAGAAGGCAAAGTGTTGAAAATAAGGATTTCAATGTTTGACAACACATTAGCAGAAACTTTACATCAGCATTGGCGATAGCGTCCATGTGCCTCCCCTTGTGTGTTGTTAGTTGGTATGCTTGGACAAGGATGAGGGTGTGTGAGGGGTGGCTCGTGAGATGGGGAAGTAATAATGTAGATAGAGAGAGAGGGATGGGTGGAGGTGCAAGGTAAGTTGGTGTGAGTAAGGATGTGCAGGAGTAGGGTAGGGAAGGCAGAGTGATGGGGATGTGATGAGTGGCACAGCAGAATGAGGTTGAGTGTGGCTTTGCAGTAACATTTTGTGATCTACTGAGATCATTGAAAGGTTTGTGCCACTGCAGCCAACTCCTCCTGAACACATCCCTGCTTGTGCCCTCCTGTGTAATGTGCAACCAGCCTTTGTTGGTGTCATGGGGAGGTCTCTTCTGCCCATTAGAGGGGAAGAGAAACTCCCTGCATGCTGTAACTCCCTCCATAAGCATATGGAGGGAGTCGTAGGAGAGTCTGGGTGAAACCTTGCATTTTGTGCACCCCTGTCACTGTTTGCAGCATCTCAAATGTCAAAATGAATGTGGTCAAGGTCCCTTAAAGGCAACTGGCTGATGACGGGTTATCAGATGACATCACCAGACCTGCTCCCTTTTAATTGGCCGGGAACCTCGCAGGGTGGGGCAGAACAAGCCCAATCGGGGGAGGCTGACATGGAGCCAGGAGCGGTGTCGCAGCTCGTGTCTCTCCTGCCCCGGCAGGGAAAATTGCGGCCAAAGAGTTGGGCACTTGGGTGAGGAAGCAGGCGGGCAGTGCTGTGGAACTGTGATCCAGCAAAAGCGCGCTCAGGAGAGGCGAGAACAGGAGGAAAGGCAATGGGTGTTGGGATTTAATAATTCAGTGCCAGCCTTGGATATCTGGCTAAAAACTTTAGTACAAAACACAAGACTCAGAAGATACTTCTGGATGAGGAAGGCCACTTTGTCCAGCTGAGTTCATCCATCCAGATCAACCCTACACTCCCCCTCCACGGCTGCATCTACTTGTTTCTTAAGTGATTCCAGGGTTTATCATCGCCACCCCTCTGCCCAAATATTGATCGCGCTCTGGGTGAGGATCCTCCTGATGTCAGTCCCCAAGGTGCCCCTGCCTAGCTTGAACCTGTGCCCCCTGTCCCTACTCCTACTGGTTAGCTTACGGTAATATTTTGGTTTAACCTCCGTGCCAATTGCTACATTAGGCCCCTCTAGACGATCAGTTCTCAGCTGTCTCTTTTCCTGGTTGAAAAGCCCATGTGTTGGAATGAGACTCCAGGCCAAGAGATCGGCCAATCAGAAAATGTACCGACCGGGCCAATCTGGCAGCTGCTCTGAATTTATTTTCTGAGTGGAAACGCGATTATTCCTTTAGTTTTGTGCGAGATGTGTTAAATAGTAATATGGGGGAGGGGCGCAAGATAAATACATCAGCGGAGCCAGCTTGTAGGACGGAAATGGCCGATGAGAATGAGTTGCTGTGGTATCAGAGCTTTACGCTGTTGTGCAATTTTCCTTGCCCAATATCTCCAGGTGCACACACCGACACACTGTGGAGGAGAATTCCTCTGGGCCCTGGGTTTTCTGATCCGTCGGTGAAACTGGGTGGAGCATGAAGGGATATTCAGGTGGTGAGGCCTAGTCCCGCCTCAAAGCCCCCATCATAATTTCCCTCCTCCACCCCTGCTCGGACTGTCACCGTGCACTCCTCCCCTCCTTGTGGTTCCTGCAGCCCACCTCCCTCTTTGGTCTCGCAGTGTGGAGTCAGGGAGAATGTGCGTAGGCCTCCAGCAAGATGCCGGGACTGTTTGGGTTCTTTCCAGCCCAAAGCGGGAAGGCCACACATCACTCTCTCCAAGGCACGCTTCGGAGGAGAAGTGTCCTGTGTGTGGGCAACGGAATCAAAAACCTTTCATCGTCATAGGCTGTCCCTCGGGGTCGAGGATGACTTGCTTCCACACTAAAAATGACCACTCAGGTGACTGATGAACTCATTTTAAATGGTGGAAAATGCCTGCGCGTGGATTCTTTTAACGTGGGGTGGCCGTTGCACACCAGCCACCACATGGACTTGACGGAGCAAGGTCTTGGTCCAGTGGCAAGGGGTAGCACAAGGGAAACCAGGCTCTGCCATATGTGCCAATACATACACACACACTCAAACATACTCCTACTGTCCTCCTTCCCACAGGACCTCTCTCAACGTGGCATTCATAGTACACAATGTGAGCCTGACGGCCTCACAGCCTCGCTATTGGCCCGTGCTGCGCCTTCCCTTGGTCTTGTCCACACTGCTCCACCACTGGGCTCCGACCTCTCCGCTCCTCCGTGCCTCGTCTGTCCGCTCCTCACAGGTCCCGACCTCCGGACCTCGCCCGTCCCGACCTCCTCTCCTCCCCGATTCCAATCTCCGCTCTTATACCAATAATTACACACTGACTGTGTGAGTGAGTGTGAGTATGTGAGTGAGTGTGCTGTGCGAGTGAGTGTGTGTGAGTGAACGTGTGTGAGTGTGTGTGTGAGCTTGTGCGCTGTGTGACTGTGAGTGTGCTGTGTGAGTGAGTGTGTGTGAGTGAACGTGTGTGAGTTTGTGCTCTGTGTGACTGTGAGTGTGCTGTGCGAGTGAGTGTGTGAATGTGTGAATGAGTGTGAGTGTGTGTGAGTGAGTGTGTGTGCTGTGTGAGTGAGTGAGTGAGTGTGAGTGAGCGTGTGTGAGTGAGTGTGAGTGAGAGTGTGTGTGTTGTGTGAGTGAGCGTATGAGTGAGTGCGTGAGTTTGTGTGCTGAGTGAGTGAGTGAATGAGTGTGTGTGTGAGTGAGTGTGTGTGAGTGAGTGTGAATGTGTGACTGTGAGTGTGCTGTGCGAGTGAGTGTGTATGAGAGTGAGTGAATGTGTGGGAGTGTGAGCGTGTGCTCTGTGTGACTGAGTGTGCTGTGCGAGTGAGTGTGTGTGAGTGAGTGTTTGTTGTGTTAATGAGCGTATGTGCTGTGTGAGTGAGTGAGTGTGTGTGAGTGAGCGTGTGTGAGAGTGAGTGAGTGAGAGAGTGAGTGAGTGTGTGTGTGAGTGAGCGTGTCTGTGTGTGTGAGGGTGAGTGAGTGTGAGTGAGTGAGTGTGTGTGTGTGTGTGTGAGCATGTGTGCTGTGTGAGTGAGTGAGTGTGAGTGAGTCAGTGAGTGAATGTGTGTGAGTGTGAGTGAGTGAATGTGTGAGTGTGTATGCTGTGTGTGAGTGAGTGAGTGAGTGTGTGTGTAAGTGTGTGTGCTGTGTGTGAGTGAGTATGAGTGTGTGTGAAAGTGAGTGTATGTGAGCGTACGTTCTGTGAATGAGTGTGTGTACACGAGTATGTATGTGTGAGTCTGTGTGTTGTGTGAGTGTGAGAGTGTGTGGGAGTGAGTGTATGAGTGTGAGTGTGTGTGAGTGAGAGAGTGTGTGAGTGTGAGGATGATCTTGCTCTTCAGTCAATAGATGGTGTGTGCCGGAATGGGGCACGGATTCTTGAGCAACCTCCATCTCCTGAGTGTTGCTTCCCTCCATCGCGTCTCTCATCTCTTTCGCTCATCTTTCCCTCTCCCACCCAGTGTGATCTCTCCCGGTCTCCCGTTTGTCTCTCTTTGACCTCGCTGTCCTGCCCCCTTGCCTAGTTTCTCTGTCTTCTATCTCCCTATTGCCACCTTACCCAGTCTCCCATCAAGAGTCAGTACCCAGAGAAAAACCGGAGAGAAAACCAGCTTGTACCAACCATTAATAAGTGTGACCGATATACACAGCTTTCGGACTGTGACAGGGCAGCGGACCCTGAGCAGGGACGGATGATGATGCCGGGCGCACGCGTGAATCACAAGCAGGAAGATGAGGCTCCTCCAAAAGATACGTCAAGCTGCAGAAGCGAGGCCTGTGTTGATATAAAGGCCTCGGCATCAACTAATGCAAGGCCGACACACCAACAATTGATCAGTGGGAGCCCGAGTTCAGGAAATGGAAGCTAACAGCACACTGGGACACTGGGACAGCACTTTAGTGTCAGATACAGCCGCCCACGGGGAAAGCTGGTATATGGCCAACATGGTGTGTCAAGGGCTGAGCTCCAGAGTTTCATGTCAGATTAGAGAGGCGGGCAGATCAGAGGATTATCCCCTTGTCTCCTGAGGGCACTGACTGGGCGTCAGCCTTGGCTCAGTTGGGAGCACTCTCACCTCTGACCCAGAAGGTTGTGGGTTCAAGTCCTCCTCTAGACAGCACAGAATCCAGATTGACACTCCAGTGCAGTATTTATCCCTCAACCAACAACTAAAACAGATGATCTGTTATTTAATTGTTGTTTGTGGGACCTTGCTGTACAAAAATTGACTGCTACGTTCCTACATTACAGCAGTGTCCAAGAGAAAGTGTGCAATTTTTAAAAATTTGTTTTGGGATGTGGTAAGGCCGGCATTTATTGCCCATGAGAAGGTGGTGGTGAACCGCTGCAGTCCGTGTGGTGAAGGTGCTCCCACAGTGCTGTTAGGGAGGGAGTTCCAGGATTTTGAGTCAGCAACGATGAAGGAACGGCGATATATTTCCAAGTCAGGATGGTGTGTAACTTGGAGGGGAACTTGGAGGTGGTGGTGTTCCCATGCGCCTGATGTGAGAGAGATCTGAGAGAGAAAGCCAATAAATGGCAAGAACCATTGGCCTTGATAAATCTGAAAGGGTAAGATCATAGATTTGAGAATGGTCAGACAGAGAGCCAGATCAGCAAGCAAGAACCAAGAACAAATTCCAAGAGACAGAAAGATCCAAGAGTAAGGTTGAGAGAAAGCAAATTCTCCCCAAAGTACAAAATCTTAGAGAAAGGTTAAATAGAAGCAGGATCCTAGAGACTGAGATTTGAGAGAGATTTGGTAATGAGTGATCAAAGACTGTGACTAGTTGAATCAAAATGAAAACGAGCTCTTCAGTATGTGCTGGGAATGTTCAAAGTGTGAAATGCTGCAATTGGTGTGTAATATTGCAGTGTACAAACTGAAGATTGTGAATAATGAGCCCAGCACAGCAACACAGGCATGACAAAGTGGCAGCCAAAAGGCACACTCACATCTGCTGATGGCAATAAGTGGAGCTCTCATTATACCAGTCACTCATTACAAAACATTATTTAGCTGGGTCTCAATTAGCACCTTCTAATGAGGGTGAGCTACACTATTATGACAGGCCTGCTCTAAATGCATCTGGTACCAAAATAGATGCATAGACCCCAGATGAGCCACTACAGGAGATTTCATATCATGGCAAGAGAGCTAGGTCCCAGTAGGACCATAGTTTCAATCCAGAAACCAAGGGGCCACCAGACTCAACTGGGGCTGATGGTGCAACGCAGACCTGTGTTTGTGCTGCCTCTGATGACAGTTCTTGGGCACTGCCAAGGCTCAAGCTTTGCCTCTTTCATACCGATAATGGGACATCGGCAGCACAGGTAACATGTATCTGCTCTAAAAGGCACATTGTGAAGACTAAAATATCACAAGCATTTGTCAGCCATGGTTCAGTGAGTAGCACTCTCCCCTCGCAGTCAGAAGGTCACTGGTTCACTCTCCCCTCGCAGTCAGAAGGTCACTGGTTCACTCTCCCCTCGCAGTCAGAAGGTCACTGGTTCACTCTCCCCTCGCAGTCAGGTCACTGGTTCACTCTCCCCTCGCAGTCAGAAAGTCACTGGTTCACTCTCCCCTCGCAGTCAGAAGGTCACTGGTTCACTCTCCCCTCGCAGTCAGAAGGTCACTGGTTCACTCTCCCCTCGCAGTCAGAAGGTCACTGGTTCACTCTCCCCTCGCAGTCAGAAGGTCACTGGTTCACTCTCCCCTCGCAGTCAGAAGGTCACTGGCTCACTCTCCCCTCGCAGTCAGAAGGTCACTGGCTCACTCTCCCCTCGCAGTCAGAAGGTCACTGGCTCACTCTCCCCTGACAGTCAGAAGGTCATTGGTTCACTTTCCCCTCGCAGTCAGAAGGTCACTGGTTCACTCTCCCCTCGCAGTCAGGTCACTGGTTCACTCTCCCCTCACAGTCAGATCACTGGTTCACTCTCCCCTCACAGTCAGGTCACTGGTTCACTCTCCCCTCGCAGTCAGAAGGTCACTGGTTCACTCTCCCCTCGCAGTCAGGTCACTGGTTCACTCTCCCCTCACAGTCAGAAGGTCATTGGTTCACTTTCCCCTCGCAGTCAAGTCACTGGTTCACTCTCCCCTCACAGTCAGAAGGTCACTGGTTCACTCTCCCCTCGCAGTCAGAAGGTCACTGGCTCACTCTCCCCTCGCAGTCAGAAGGTCACTGGTTCACTCTCTTCTTGCAGTCAGGTCACTGATTCACTCTCCCCTCGCAGTCAGGTCACTGGTTCACTCTCCCCTTGCAGTCAGAAGGTCACTGGTTCACTCTCCCCTCGCAGTCAGGTCACTGATTCACTCTCCCCTCGCAGTCAAAAGGTCACTGGTTCACTCTCCCCTCGCAGTTAGAAGGTCACTGGCTCACTCTCCCCTCGCAGTCAGAAGGTCACTGGCTCACTCTCCCCTCGCAGTTAGAAGATCAAATAGTTCAAGTCTCACTCCAGAGACTTAGGAACATAATCTGCACTGACGCTCCAGTGTAGTGTTGAGGGAGTGATGCCCTGTCGGGGGTGCCATCTTTCGGATGACACATTAAACCGAGGCCCGGTCTGCTCTCTCAGCTGGACTTAAAAGATCCCATGGCATTATTGTAAGAAGAGCAGGGGAGTATCCCTGGTGTGCTGGCCAATATTTATCCCCAACCAATATCACTAAAACATTATCTGATCACTATCTCATTCCTGTTTGTGGGTCTTGCTGTGCGCAAGTTGGTTGCCACGTTTCCCACATTACAACAGTGACTACACTTCAGAAATACTCCATTGGCTGTAAAACGCTTTGGGACGTCCTGAGGACGTGAAAGGCGCTATATAAATACAGCCTTTCTTTCTGTAAGCAAATTTTGTAACTGGAGCTGGACAGCACAGATAGCAGCACACGAAGTTAGCGAGAGACTGCCCAGCAATAAAGGAAAAATAATAATACTTGCGTTCATTAAGAAAGGCTGTTAACATCGGGGAAATATTCGGAGTGAGATGTGTGATCAAAAGAAGGGAGATAGTTTACAAATCCATTTAAACATGGTTTATTTGAAAGGTTAAGATACGTCAAAATAGGTGATACCTGTACTTTTATACCAAAATTAATCTCATTGCAAATGAGTGAGAATTGGTCGGTTTGTCAGTACATGAGTGGAATGAGCAGCGTGGAGGTCCCGATCTGCGTGAGAACCCCAGTGGCAGATTGGGGCCATGAAAGGAGCGACGAGCGGCCCGGGAACAGCGCGGAGGCCCCGGGGAGCAGCGCGAGCTGGTGCAGGAGGCTGACAGCAGCGAAGAATGACGTCATCAAGGTCCGGGTCGGTGATTGGAGCGTGGGCAGATACAGCAGGAGCGGCGAGGACGGGGTGAAGGAGCGACGAGAGACTGTAGTGGGACATGATCGGGGCCCAGGAGAGGCTTGGGTTCGGGGCCAGGGGCCCAGGTGCAGCTTGGGCCAGCCCACACTGCGATATGTGTGCGCACTAGGTCCGTGCAGCAGAGCTGGTCTCCAGTCGTCTTGGGTAACCCTTGCCACTGGACCAAGACCAAGCTTTGTCAAGCCCGTGTGGTGGCTGGTGTGCAACAGCCACCACACGTTAAAAAAATCCACGCAGAATTGGAGGAGCAGAGAGATCTCGGAGGATTGTAGGACTGGAGGAGGTTGTAGAGATAGGGAGGGACGAGATCATAGAAACATAGAAAATAGGTGCAGGAGTAGGCCATTCGGCCCTTCGAGCCTGCACCGCCATGCAATATGATCATGGCTGATCATTCCCTCAGTACCCCTTTCCTGCTTTCTCTTCATACCCCTTGATCCCTTTAGCCGTAAGGGCCATATCTAACTCCCTCTTGAATATATCCAGTGAACTGGTATAAACAACTCTCTGTCGTAGACAATTCCACAGGTTCACAATCTTCCACCCTCAGGATGTAGTTCAGGACCTGGAATATTAGGTCCTTCAGTGAAACACCTGTGAACTCATCCCTATTTGGCGTGGAGGCAAGTCATCCTCGATACGAGGGACCACCAATGATGATGATGGAATGACTAAGCTGGAGAAGTTAATACACCCCAGCTCAGCACAGCTCAGGACTGTCACGGCCCCGACCCCAGTCTCACTACAATGCACCAACACATCGTATACTCATCATCCTAATGACTCAAATTAGATCATCCAATTAGTGTGGATTAGCACTGAACTATTGACACTTTGCCCTTGAAGGACTGCTGTTGTTGGGAGGTATGTGGCTCTCCCACTGTTTACAGCACTCTCTGACATACAAGAAGCATCCAACGGCCGAGAGTTATCAATGGTCTCACAATCTGCTGCTGGGTTAGCGTGCTTGCGTTACGCTGCTGCTTGTGTGTATCCTGAACTCTTCCACTCATGGTCTAACGTCAAGTCGACTTCATACCTGAAGGATCATCTCCTCCAGACTCTCGTGGAGTAATCAGAATCTTTTAATAAATGGAATCAAGCTTCAGATCAATTCCTTTTTAATCAGCGGTGGGCTGTGATATTGGTTCATCAGGAAAAGCAGCAAAGGCAAGGCAGTTAAGCATTGTTCTCTTACACCTTGCAAGTAGGATAAAAGTGTCTCATTAAAAGATGCCAGCCATGGCTCAGTGGTAACATTCTTGGAGGGGCAGACGGGATTAGGGAGGGAATTCCAGAGTTTGGGGCTGAGGCAGCTGAAGGCACAGCCACCAATGGTGGGGTGAAGTAAGTAGGGGTCATATAAGGAGATATTAGGGCAGATGACCAAAAGCTTGGTCAAAGAGGTATCAAGGAGCATCTTAAAGGAGGAAAGAGAGTTAGAGAGATGGAGAAGTTTAGGGATGGAGTTTGAGGCCTTAGGGCACAGTCAACAATGGTGGAGCAATTAAAATTGGGGATGTTCAACAGGCCAGAATTGGAGGAGCAGAGCGATCTCAGAGAGTTGTAGGGCTGGCGAAGGTTACAGAGATAGGGAGGGATGAGATCATAGAAACATAGAAAATAGGTGCAGGAGTAGGCCATTCGGCCCTTCGAGCCTGCACCACCATTCAATATGATCATGGCTGATCATGCAACTTCATTACCCCATTCCTGCTTTCTCTCCATACCCCTTGATTCCTTTAGCCGTAAGGGCCGCATCTAACTCCCTTTTGAATATATCTAACGAACTGGCCTCAACAACTTTCTGTGGGAGAGAATTCCACAGGTTCACAATTCTCTGAGTGAAGAAGTTTCTCCTCATCTTGGTCCTAAATGGCTTACCCCTTATCCTTAGACTATGACCCCTGGTTGTGGACTTCCCCAACATCGAGAACATTCTTCCTGCATCCAACCTGTCCAATCCCGTCAGAATTTGATATGTTTCTATGAAACCCTCCTCTCATTCTTCTAAACTCCAGTGAATATAGGCCCAGTTGATCCAGTCTTTCTTCATATGTCAGTCCTGCCATCCCGGGAATCAGTCTGGTGAACCTTCGCTGCACTCCCTCAATAGCAAGAATGTCCTTTCTCAGATTAGGAGACCAAAATTGTACACAATATTCAAGGTGTGGCCTCACCAAGGCCCTGTACAACTGCAGTATGACCTCCCTGCTCCTATTCTCAAATCCTCTCGCTATGAAGGCCAACATGCCATTTGCCTTCTTCACCGCCTGCTGTACCTGCATGCCAATTTTCAATGACTGATGTACCATGACACCCAGGTCTCGTTGTACCTCCCCTTTTCCTAATCTGTCACCATTCAGGTAACATTCTGCCTTCCTGTTTTTGCCACTAAAGTGGATAACCTCACATTTATCTACATTATACTGCATCTGCCCACTCACCTAACCTGACCAAGTCACCCTGCAGCCTCTTAGCATCCTCCTCACAGCTCACACTGCCACCCAGCTTAGTGGTACCTGCAAACTTGGAGATATTACACTCGATTCCTTAATCCAAATCATTAATGTATATTGTAAATAGCTGCCCAGCATCGAACATTGCGGTACCCCAATAGTCACTGCCTGCCATTCTGAAAAGGACCCGTTTATTCCTACTCTTTGCTTCCTGTCTGCCAACCAGTTCTCTATCCACGTCAATACATTACCCCCAATACCATATGCTTTAATTTTGCATACTAATCTCTTGTGTGGGACCTTGTCAAAAGCCTTTTGAAAGTCCAAATACACCACATCCACTGGTTCTCCCTTGTCCACTCTAATAGTTACATCCTCAAAAAATTCTAGAAGATTTGTCAAGCATGATTTCCCTTTCATAAATCCATGCTGACTTGGACTGATCCTGTCACTGCTTTCCAAATGCGCTGCTATTATATCTTTAATAATTGATTCCAACATTTTCCCCACCACCGATGTCAGGCTAACTGGTCTATAATTCCCTGTTTTCTCTCCCTCCTTTTTTTAAAAAGTGGGGTTACATTAGCTACCCTCCAATCCATAGGAACTAATCCAGGGTCTATCGACTGTTGGAAAATGACCACCAAAGCATCTGCTATTTCTAGGGCCACTTCCTTAAGTACTCTGGAATGCAGACTATCAGGCCCTGGGGACTGGAGGATGAAAATGTTAAAATGGAAGATTCTTCAGGCAATGAAATGATACATTTCAGAAACCTAAATGAAGGACCCATATCACAACTGATTGCCACAAAGACACAAAAAGCACCGCCTTCAAAATATTATTGCTTCGTTTGCAATTAATTGAGATTGTGCCAAAAGAAAGGGTTAATTTATGACCGTGACCATTGATGAAGTTTTACTAAGAACAGAAATGGCAAGTAGGTAAAATACTCTTGTATTGCATGAGGGGAGGGGTAAGATCTTCAGGAATAAATAAGCCTGACAATAGAAAATACCCTTGTGGACTCTGGAGGAAATCAACTTTTACACCAATCAAGGCCTTGACATTAAAAGCTGTGAGCAATAGTGCAGGGGTAACCAGCCAAAGGGTACAGCTGCAGTGTGAAGGTTTATGCTCTGAGCAAACATGTTTATCAAGCCCAACGCGAAAGTCAACTCCCATAGGCAAGCACTCTTCGTCCCAGTGATCCAAAGCATCAGCTTATGCACAGAATAATCAGCGGGCCGGGGCCATTAGAGGGAGCAACGTGTGGCGGTGTGCCACTGCAGGGAGCAGCGCGTGCTGCTGCAGGAGGGCGGCGGCTGACTGCAATGTGGGCAGGTACAGCAGGAGCGGCGCGGTCAGGGCGAAGGAGCAGCAAGAGTTCATAGAGGGACATGATCAGGACCCAGGAGAGGCGAGGGCCCAGGGGCAGCACAGGCCCAGCCCACACTGCGATATGTGTGCGCACTAGGTCCATGCAGCAGAGCTGGTCTCCAGTCGTCCTGGGTAATCCTTGCCACTGGACCAAGACCTAGCTCTGTCAAGCCCGAGTGGTGGCTGGTGTGCAACGGCCACCACATGTTAAAAAAATCCACGCATAGGCATCTTCCACCCTTCAGGATGTAGTTCGGACCTGGAATATTAGGTCCTTCATTGAAACACCTGTGAACTCCTCCGTTTTCGGCAAGTCATCCTCGATACGAGGAACCGCCTATGATGAGAATAATCTGGGATAGCGTGCCCTTGTTGAACAATAGATTTACATATAGTGTGTGCCCAGATCACGACAGACAATGCTTTTACCATCAGTCATCAGACACTCTGGTAAATGACTGAATTGTGGAATCCGTTTGTTCACAGGTAGAGTCAGTTACAGGATCAGCATTCAAAGCCAATTGTCAAACAACACAGCACTTTTCAACCAGTTTATGAAAAGATTAAACAAACAAACCAGAGAGCCAAGTTCCTTTCTTTGCAGGACAGGCACTGCTTAGCAGTGGATCACCGTATCCTGTGGTTATGGTCTTTCTTAGAATTACGCAAGCCTTCCTAACTATGCCCTCCACATCTGCCGAGGTTAGATCAGAACTGGACCTAACCGTTATATCCATAGTGTCCCATCCTGATACTCCCATAACCCTTTGAAATAAGGGCTCATCTTTTAGAAGACAGCCACTGTAAACCAAGCATTTTCCTCAAATAATCTTCAATAGTCTCAAAACACTGCACTAAGGAACAAAAGCAAAATACTGTGGATGCTGGAATTCTGGAAAAAAATCAGGGAATGCTGGAAACACCCTGCAGGTCAGGCAGCATTTGTGGAGGGAAGGGAATGTAATGTATGCAGCACTCAAATCACTGACTCCATGCAGTCTGGTGTTGTAGTAACGGCTGTGACCTTGGTCCTTTATTGTGTAATTTCAGAGTGCCCCTCAGGTGTGGTGGGCAGCCTTTTATACTCTGTACCTTCAGGTCTCCCACCACAGCGCCCTCTGTGACGCACCATTGTACTTATACATTTAATGTACCTGGACAATACATAACAGGGAACATAGGGTTAACGTTCCGATGATAGATCAATGACTGTTGTATTGATGCTGCCAGGCCTGCTGGCTGTTTCATATATTTCCTGTTTCTGTAAGGGGTGGTTTTCAGGGGGTCAGCTTTCCTTTCTGACCTTATATGAGCGGTTCCGAATCGCTCCCACAACCTTGGTTCTAGACACTGGAATTATGAAGGGACTGTGACAGACTTGGACAGACAATCGGTTTCAAGGTAGGAAGCAGGTATGGCTTTATTGTGTTTAAAAAGAAGTAAAAGGCACACCTTTAATAACACACACAGACCAATACACACCGAGGGGTACAACACATTGAATAAAATGTCAAATTACAGCCTGTGGGGAAAAGAATACAGCTTAAACTCTAAATGGGGTAAAGAGGAGAATGCAGATACATTTACACAAGTTATCCCAGCCTCCCCCCTCCCAATTCCCCAAACTAACTAAGTTATAGCTCTGGGGGTTCAGGGGCTATGCTCACCAATCCCTTTAGACAGTTGCCGGTAAATCGCGGTTTCTGGGTTCGCTGCACTTGGCCTTCTAGGCGAGCCGCACCCCGGACGGAGGAGAGGACTTCGGACTGCGTAGTCTTCGGTTGGGGTGCGTCCGTTGATGCGCTAAGTTGCGTTTTGGATGTATGGGGTAAATGGTTAGGAATAGTTTTAGTTAGTCCCTTTTGGTAATTTCTCTCCCGTTGGGTCGTTCAGAAGTAGATTAGAGAGTATTTGTCAATTTGGTTGCTGACAACCTTCCGTTTCATGGGCCTCGTGCTCGGTCAGTTCCTGATGAGTTCTGGTAGTTTCCTTCACTATTCCATTTCTTCACTGTAGAGGAAGCAGGCTGCTTGTGTCTGTGTCTGTGTTCCAGTCTGTGTCTTTGTTCAAGTCTGTGCGAGTTCCAGTCTGTGTTCTGCTAGTTTTTCCTTGTAAAACTGGGGGATAGATATATCCCCAAAAAAAGGCTCAGTTATCTCCCATCCAATCTCTTGGGCTCTGTTTAAACTGTTCTGTCCACTGATTTTCAAATGTCTCCTTTGTCAGCAGTAACTCGATTAGGGTGTGAGAATGTGCTATCACTGGTTTTGCATTGTTTTAGGATTGTCCAGTTTCCTGACCATGATTTCCATTGTGCTTGATTGGGTAATTCGATTATCTCTTAGGGAGTGAATAGCCCGGGATCCTTAATACATGAATTTGCTTCAGAGGTTGGCCACACCTCCTGTATTTAGTAACTCTTTTTCGCAGCCAAAATGTTGTAGAATCTTAAAATTGATATGCTCCTTCCCCTAGATGTTTAGGGGATCTCAAGCTTCTGTAATTTAGGTCCATTTTGAATTCCCTTTCCTATGAGTCCAAACACTGGGGGGGGTCTCCATGAATGCATTCCCTTTTATCCCCCGCAGGCTTCGTCTGCCCCTTTAAACTCATTTTAAAAGCCCAGAAAGTGATTCTTCTCCTCTGTAGGGGAAAGGTACCTGGAATCTTTGCGAGATATTGGTAAATTCTACATTTCTACTGCAGAAACAATGGCAAGTCACCATGTGATTAGTTTGAAATAATGTCAATAACCTGATGACACATTAATTGCTGCCAGTTTTCTCAGATGCTTATGTGCATTGCCGAATCCCAATACTGTCCTGATTTGGTCTCTTTCTGATAATGGTTCAGTCACGGACAGAAGAATAAAAGCCAATTTCCCAGCATGCAGTTCCAGAAGCCATTTTGACACTGGTACTTTCTTGGAAGGACCTGTTTTTTGAAGCCAAGTAATGGATTATAAGAAGGATCCTTAAACATTGGGCAATGATACTCCATTTTCATCAAATATTTTTAATTGATTAAACAGATATATATATATAAATGGCATCAAAAAGCATTTTAAAATAAATGAAATGCATCTTTTTAATCATAGAATGAGATAACACAGAAACATAGAAACATAGAAAATAGATACAGGAGTAGGCCATTCGTACCCTTCGGCACCACCATTCAATATGATCATGGCTGATCATGCTACTTCAGTACCCCATATAAATATTGGACAGGACACAGGGGATAACTCCCCTGCTCTTCTTTGAAATAGTTCCATGGATCTTTTACGTCCACCTGAGAGCGCAGATGGGGCCTCAGTTTAATGTCTCGTAATCAAAAGATAGCACCTCTGACACTGCAGCACCCCCTCAGCACTGCACTGGAGTGTCAGCCTAGATTTATGTGCTCCAGTGTGGATTTCGTCCCCTCCGGTGCACAACGGACATGATTTTTGCAGCGCGACAGCTACAGGAAAAATGCAGGGAACAGCGCCAGTCCTTATACTTGGCCTTCTTCAACCTTACAAAGGCCTTTGACACTGTGAACTGCGAGGGTCTATGGAGCGTCCTTCTCCGTTTCGGATGCCCCCAGAAGTACGTCACCATTCTCCGCCTGCTCCACGACAACATGCAGGCCATGATCCTTACCAACGGATCCGTCACAGACCCAGTCCACAACCGGACCGGGGTCAAACAGGACTGCGTCATCGCCCCAAACCTCTTCTCAATCTTCCTCACTGCCATGCTCCGCCTCACAGTTGACAAGCTCCCCGCTGGAGTGGAACTAAACTACAGAACAAGGTGGAAGCTGTTCAACCGTCGCTGTCTCCAGGCCTGGTCCAAGACCTATAGTATGCAGATGACGCCTGCGTCTGTGCACACACAGAGGCTGAACTCCAGGACATAGTCAACATATTTACCAAGATGTATGAAAGCATGAGCCTTACGTTAAACATCAGTAAGACAAAGGTCCTCCACCAGCCTGTCCTCGCCGCATAGCACTGAACCCCAGATATCAAGATCCACGGCGCAACTCTCGACAACATGGACCACTTCCCATACCTCGGAGCCTCGCATCAACAGAAGCAGGCATTGCGGACGAGATCCAACACCGCCTCCAGTGCGCCAGTGCAGCCTTCGGCCACCTGAGGAAATGAATGTTTGAAGACCAGGCTCTCAAGCTCATGGTCTACAGGGCTGTAGTAATACCTGCCCCTCTGTATGGCTCAGAGACATGGACCATGTACAGTAGATACCTCAAGTCGCTGGAGAAATACCACCAACGATGTCTCTACAAGATCCTACAAATCCCCTGGGAGGACAGACGCACCAACAGTAGCGTCCTCGACAAGGCCAACATCCCCAGCATTGCAGCACTGACCACACTTGATCAGCTCTGCTGTGCAGGCCACATTGACTGCATGCCAGACACAAGACTCCCAAAGCAAGCGCTCTACTCGGAACTCGTCCACGGCAAACGAGCCAAAGACGGGCAGAAGAAACGTTACAAGGACACCCTCAAAGCCTCCCTGATAAAGTGCAACATCACCACTGACACCTGGGAGTCCCTGACCAAAGACCGCCCTAAGCGCAGGAAGTGCATCCGGGAGGGCGCTGAGCTCCTCGAGTATCGGCGCCGAGAGCATGCAGAAATCAAACGCAGGCAGCGGAAGGAGCGTGCGGCAAACCAGTCCCACCCACCCTTCCCTTGAACCACTGTCTGTCCCACCTGTGACAGAGACTGTGATTCTCGTATTGGACTGTACAGTCACCTAAGAACTCATGCTAAGAGTGGAAGCAAGTCTTCCTCGATTCCGAGGGACTGCCTATGATGATGATGAGGAGTATCAGCCTAGATTTTTGTGCTCAAGTTCCTGGAGTGGGACTTGAACCCACAACCTTCTGACTCAGAGGTGAGTGTGCTACCCACTGAGCCACAGCTGACACTACCATTCGGCCCATCGTGCCTGTACCGACGCTTTTGGTAGAGATATCCAATTAATCCCACTCCTCTGCTCTTTCCCCAGAGCCCTGTCATTTTATTGGGTGAGAAGAAGGTAGAAAGCTGGTGTCCTCCCTGCTCTTCCATTTTCACGCTCTGAGGGACATAAGAACATAAGAAATAGGAGCAGGAGTAGGCCATTTGGTCCCTCGAGCCTGCTCCGCCATTCAATAAGATCATGGCTGATCTGATCTTGGCCTCAACTCCACTTCCCTGCCCACTCCCCATAACCCTTGACTCCCTTATCAATCAAAAACCTGTCTATCTCCACCTTAAATATATTCAATGACCCTGTGGAGCTGCTGCTGCGCATGAGCGAACTTCAGTTGCCGTGCCTTTCAGACTCAGCTGCTCCCAGGGTCTGACTGGGAGTTCCATGCCTCCAGCAAATGTACCGACCAAACTTTCATTATCGCCCCCCCCCCCCCCCCCGCCCCCAGCTCTGGTATGCAATGGCTGATTTAGCCCCCCAGTCAGCTCTTTGACTGATTCTGACAAAATTCTGGGCAGAGGGCGCGAACGTTTTCAAGGCGCTAAAATTACTGCTCCGCCTGGGTTACCGCCCGAAATGAGGTGTGGACGAATTTCCACCCCAGTGACTTTCTGACTCAGAGGCGAGAGTGCTAGACACTGAGCCATGGTTGGCACTGTAGTGCCCATGGGAGGTCTGCCACCACTGCTTACACAAACATTGGCGCTGACTTCGTGCGACCTGCAGTATACAAGAAGGCTCCGCTCTGACGATCGTCACATAGTTAGTGTTAGATCTCTTAATTTCCAATGAAATACGAACTCCGGTTGTAGTTTTAATGTAACTTTATTTTGGCAGCAGCAACAAGCTTCTGGCTTTAAGCCAGGCCTTTGTCCATCTGAGACCACATGGTCAAAATGGCTGTACTTATACCTGGTTCAATTTACAGAAAAGAACTCGCCTTCTTTGACCTTATTGGCTCATTTAATAGTCTTTTAACCTTTAATTGGCTCGCTACCCAAAGGTCCTAAAATGTCAAGTTGATTGATGACTTAATGCAATGTGCTCAGTCTCACGTAGACATGGGAGTCTGTGTTTTCTCAACCTGTCTAAATGCAGCCTGTTTGAATTCTCTATCAATCCCCCCTTTGATTCTTTCACAAACTGAATCATAAAACATCAGGTATCACTGGTTGAACATTCTACAAAATAATTTCATACATGTTAATAGAGTTTCCTTCTAAAATTTGTTGATGTGTTTCGCCACATGTCCGGACTAGTAGCTTCCACACAAATTTACACCAACCCGAGTTCCATCGAGGCCACAATGGAAGTCTGGTTTTAGTAGGTTAATTAACCTTATTCCAATTTAATCCAAATCAATATCTTAATTCAACCAGTAAACAACCTTCCCTTAAGCATAACATACCCCTGTGCCACGTACAGACGGTCTGCTGGGACCTGCAAGGTGTCTCACCTGTGGGACAGCAGCTACAGCCGCCTGGTTGCAACAACATTTAATCAACATAAACGAACAATATAAAAGTAAAATAATTACAATGACTAGAATTAAACCTTCCACCAGTGAAGTTCCTATTGAACCTAGCCATTCAGTGGCTCCGCTCCACAAAGTGAATGATGGGGGTTGCTTAAGTTTTTCTACCTCCTTTTGGATATGCTCCGCTAAGTGGGTAATTTCTTCAAAGCGATCTGGGATATACGTGCAACACTCAGTTCCGAGTAGGGCGCAAGTACCTCCCTTTTCAGCCAGGATGTAATCAAGGGGCAGTCTATTCTGTAGGGTTACTGTGCGGATTGCTACCATTTCTGCATTGATTTTAACTAGGGCCTCTGAGGTATCATTGGCTACCCGTTCCACAATGGATGCCATGTTAATGGATTCCCTTGCCAGTCTGGCGGTCCCATACCTGGGGATCAGAATGGCAAAGAACCTCTCTGTTTCTGTGATAGCTCTCTTAGGACGGTGTAAATGTTCCGACAGTGACTTTATATGATACATATATGGCACAATATAGGCTAAATAGCAGGATCCCATCCAATTCTGGGGCAGCCAAGGTTAGGCCTTGTGGCCACACACCCAATAGGTGCCATTATAGGCAATGAATGTTAGCTGTTTCTTTGTCAGCAACACTCCGGGGCCTGTTCAGGCTTTTCCATCTGTTTTATTCAGAATCCCCGTTACGTTAAGAATTCCCACATCGGCCCAGTTTGGACGGTTCCGTGGCTTGATTACATTATAATTCCGGGAGCAGTTACTATACCCCATATTTTGGCCTCCTTTGATGTTTCTAATCAGACAGACCAATTTCCCCGGTCTTCCTATTCCCGTTGTATTAGTGATAACAAAAAATGGGGGCCGTTTGGAATTATTGTAGCATGGTTGGTATTCCCCTTCAAAGGTAGTCAGATTGTAACCTGCTGACTTCCATTTACGTGCCCAGTTTTCCGTATCCTGAAACACATTGCCTGTTTTGTTTTGATTAATTATCCACTCAGCCATTTCCGAGATATTCAAGGGAACTGGCCTCAAGGGAATCCCTCCCTTTGAGTGAATAGGAATATGCACACATACCCAACAACTAGAAATGTTACCTTGTTTGGCATAAATGTATGACATATATAAAAAGGTATTTACATGTAATTCCCTTGGTACTCTACTATTTCCCTTTGGTGCAGAGGGTCGGCTAGTAAGAAGTAGGCCTATGCCTAGAATATCTACAATCAGTAATACAGTAAATTTATACATTTTGGCAAAAAGTAATTGTCCTTATTAGATTTCAGCTTCAGTTCCGGGTGCTCGTTTAACGTGTGAAGCGTGGATCCAGGCTTTCTTTCCTTGGGCTTCAACAGCTGCCTGGGTGGTCAATAACACTTGATAAGATCCCTCCCACTTGGCACCCAAAGGTTCTTTATGCAACTTTTTCACATACATCCAGACTCCCGGGATGATGTCGTGTCCTCCTTCGGGTGGATTACCCCAAGCTGCCGATACCTGTCGGGAAACAGAACTAATAGCATTGGTTAGGTTCTGACAGTATGATAACAAAGTGTCACTCATTAAGTGAACATCAGCTTTCCTTAAATCAATAGTTCCTGGCAGCGACATGGGTCTTCCTGTTATAATTTCAAATGGGCTTAGACCTGTAGTTCTGTTCGGGGTTGCCCTAATGCTACATAGCACTATTGGTAGAGCCTGGGGCCATGGTGTTCCTTCTTGGTGATATTTGGCAAGCTGTTGTTTCAGAGTTCGATTCATTCGCTCTACTTGTCCTGATGATTGTGGATGATAAGGACAGTGTAAATCCCACGTAATGTTCAGTAACCTACAGACTTCTTGGCAGACAGCACCTGTGAAGTGTGTTCCCTGATCTGAGTCAATGCTACTCGGGACTCCCCATCGGGGAATGTAATCCTTACACAAGACCTTTGCAGTGTGATTGGCTGTGGCTCTTTGAGTTGGGACAGCTTCTACCCATCTAGAGAATCTGTCGACCATGACAAGAATGTTAGTGTATCCTTGGCATGAAGGAAGAGATATATAATTAACCTGCAGATGCTGGAATGGTCCGACAGGGGCAGGGGGCCTCAGTTGGGGCATTACCGTGATGGGTCCAGAATTATTTTTCTGGCAGACCACACAGCAGTCTGCTACCAGCTGGGCATGTTTTTTAAATCCCCGACCCCACCAGCTTTTCTGGAACCGTGCCGTCATCTGTTGTGAGGCCAAGTGTCCCCACGAGTGGATCTGTTGGGCTAAAAAAGGCATAAGCGCTTGTGGCGCGACTGGCTTGTCGGTAACTCTTTGTCTCCAGACACCATCTTCACATAGCTTAATTCCTGGCTCAATCCATATCCATTTTTCCTCTCGGGAGCACTTACCTTGCATTGTTTGAAGGTCTCATGTCAGCGTTCTGAGTGCTTTCAATCTGCACATCTGTGTTGGTTCTTCTGGGGGAACGCCCTGTGAGGCGGCATCTTTAGCTGCCTGGTCGGCTAGGGCATTTCCCTGTGCTTCTGTGGTATTTTACTTGGTATGGGCCTTACACTTCAGGATGGACATTTCCTGACGTAATTGTATGGCCTCTAGTAAGTCTCGGACTTCTTTTCCATTTCGGATAGGTGTACCAGCAGCAGTGAGGAATCCCCTTTTCCGCCATAACAGACCAAAGTCGTGAGCGACTCCAAAAGCATAACGCGAATCTGTGTAGACATTAGCTGTCTGTCCTTCTGCTATTCGACATGCTTCTGACAGGGTCCGTAACTCGACCTGTTGTGCTGACGTTCCTGAGGGTAAACATCCTTTTGCCACTACCTCATATAAGGTTGTAACTGCCCATCCTGCTTTTCTGGTACCATTGTCAACAAAGGAGGAACCATCTGTAAACAGGATGAGGTCTGGGTTGTGCAGAGGCTCCTCTGCTGCTAAGGCTGCTTCTTCTGTTTCTTTTAAAATCTCCACGCAGTCATGCTCTTCACATTCTCCCCCGTCTTGCTCCCTCGATTCTGACATCGGGAGCAGAGCTGCGGGATTAACCGGGCTGGCCCGGACGATATGGAGATTAGGAGCTTCCAAAACTGCTGTCCAGCGGGTCCATCTAGCTGCCGTCACCTGAGACATTCATAGACAGCAAAGCGTGTATGGTGTGGGGACACTTGACAATCAGCTTTTGGTCGAGGACTAGACCCGCAGTGATCATTACCGCTCGACATTGCCCTTAGGCAATTTCCCCATCCGAGGACTACCGCATCCAGTTTTGCCGAATAATAGCCAATAGGTCTTTGCCGATCCCCATGTTCTTGTGTCAGTATAGCTGTCATGTATCCTTCTTTCTCATGAACAAACAGGGTAAATGGCTTACCACTGTCGGGGATTCCCAGAGCCGGTGCCGAACACAAAGCCTTTTTCCAACTCAGGAAGGCCTCTTGCTGTTCCTTAGTGAGGGTGATGGCTTCTTTAGAGGCATGTTTCACCTTTAAAATATCATTCAGTGACTGAGCAAGCTGTGTGAAGGAGTCAATCCAATTTCTGTTAAAGTTACACAATCCCAAAAAAGATCTTAGTTCCTGAATAGTGGTGGGTTTTTTAGCAACTCGAATGGCTGCAGTTCTATCCTGGGTAAGTTCTCTCTTTCCTTGTGAAATCTTTTGTCCCAGGTATACAACCTCTTCTTGGGATATTTGTGCTTTGTCGATGCTGGCTTTATGTCCTTTCAGCCAAAGGTGGTCCAGCAAAGCTCGTAAATCTTGTTCATGCTGTTCTTCCGTGTTTGAAGCTAGCAGGATATCGTCTACATATTGGATGACTTTGGATGACAGGGGAGGTAATTCTCGCAAATGGCTTTGTAAAGCAATGTGGAATACCGTAGGGCTGCTGTGGAAACCCTGCGGTAACCGGGTCCAAGTATACTGTTGTCCTTGGACACTGTCGAACCTCCGGTGTCAGAGGCACCAACCAAAATCCGTTGGCCATATCCATAACCGAGAAATATTTATGTTCCGGTTTGAGGGCATTAAAAATGGTGGAGGGATCTGCGACCAAAGGAGCTTTTTGATCAATACACTGGTTAGCTTTCCTATAATCGACAGTCAAACGCCAAGTCTCATTATATTTCTGTACCGGCCACACGGTGCTATTGGAGGAGCTATGCGTTTTAATAAGCACCCCTTGTTTCTCCAATTGCTGAATAACCGGTAAGATTCCTGTGATGGCAGTTGGACTGATGGGATACTGTTTAGTGCATGGAGGCTTGGTCCCGGTAAATGACGCAGGCTCCATCTGGAGTAGGCCACAATCGTTCTTATCTTTAGCCCATATCGGGTGTTCCTTCAATTCTTCTTTCTTCAAAGTTCTAATTGACCATGTCACCCGACCATCCTCGAAATGCAACGATGAATCTACTTGGATTAGAATGTCCATTTCCAAAAGGAGTTGTTCTACTGGGCCTATCCAGACCGGCGTGGTTAGTTCATGTGGACCCAGCCCTATAAGTACCGGTGTTGTCCTTTTAATTTCCATTTTATGGCCCCCAACTCCATAGGCTGTACGTGCCGTACCATCCAACGACAAAAAGTCTCCATATTGTAGGGGTAAGCATGTTAATTCCGCCCCTGTGTCTAAAAGACAGTCCACATCCTTATCGCCCACCCTCACAGTTATATATAGCCCATCTCCCCTTTGTTGTATTAGTGCGAGGAGGGGGGCCAGGGAGGGCTCTAATCGTTCTTTGCTATCCCAAGTAACTCCTTCTGTTGTTGTATTGTCAGTCGCTTAAATGCTTCTATGAGGTCGTTATCTTGTGACAAGCCTCGTTTGTTGGCTGAATTGTATCCCTGGCTGCGTCCTCTTCCCCGGCCGCGACCTTGCTGTTTTGCCCTGCACGTCTTGGCCCAGTGACCTTCTTTCCCACAATAATGGCATTTTTTGGGTAATTTTCCTAATAACTGTTTATTGGAATCCTGGGATTTCCATCCCATAGCCTGTACAGCTCGGACTTTAGCTCCCATATCCCGATCTAATTGGTTACATCGATCCACCAATGCTGCAAAGGTAGTTCCTCTACCTTCCCAGTCCGGTAACACTATCTTAAGCATTTTGGACAGTTCTGGCTTTAGACCTGCCACGAAAGCTGCTTTCAGGGGTCCAAACACTTGTTCATCCATTTCCTCATCCGTATTATTCATACCCGAATGTTCTAGCCACGTGCATCTAAACTGCTCGTCATACTCCAGGACCTCCTCTGTTCCTTTCTGTTGGCAGGCTGCAATTTTTCCCCAGTCTGTCTTAGCTGGACTGAAGGCTTGCAACCAATGTTTAATCGCCTCCCATCCTGCGTTTAATTCTTGCTCATCCTGCCCCAAAGCTTCTTCTACCTTCCCTGTGTTTTTGGCACCATTATGATCAAAATTTGCACTCCTTCCCAAGGATGAAATTGATATATATTTCTTAAGCGGTCCAATTGGTCCCACGTTTTCACTCCCCCTTTCTTTGGATTGGGCAATTCCTTGGACCATTTATCAATTTTCTCTGGGTCTGCCGGATCATGAAATAAATATTCTGCATACACCCTTTTCCTCGTTTTTTTGGTTCCGCCCTCATCCGCGGTCTCTTCTGATTTGACTACAACTCGTCTTTTTTTAAATGGGGCAAAGCGCACCCCTAATTCTTCATCCTCCGACCCTGTATCGTCAGAGGATTCAGAATCCGTATCTATTCCTCGGTTGTGTCCTTGGGTTTGCGCTTTTAATTTATCCAAACATGGGTACCCTGGGAATTGACCAATACATTTTCCTTTTCCTATTACTGTCTCTTGATCTAATGATTTTTTCCATTCTTTAATTTCACCTTTAAGATCTTTAACTTCCGCTTCCAGCTTTTCAAGTTCAAGTTTTTTCTGTCGCAGCTGTGCACAAACAGCTTGCAATTGGCCCTTTGTACTGATCAGTTCTCGATCATGTTGGGAACGCATTATAATTTAATTTCACATTCAGATCTTTCCCATAATGGCTAGGGACCATCTAGTTCGCTCTTTATTTTTCATACGGGTCGTTTTTCCCCAGACCCTTTTAATCTCGTCCAAGGACCATTGTCCTTTGGAGGTTCCGTACTTTTGTTCGATCTTAATACAGGTTTTAGATAAGTTGAATTGTTGCTCTATGTATTTTTTCAACTGTTCGAGGATTTCATCTATCAAAGCCTCAGGTGGTGCCTGCCCACCTTTTACAGTTGTAGGCAATTCTTTGCTCTTATCTCCTGCTGCCATAATACTGATTTCTTTACGAGGGTCTTGAGTCGTCGGCTTTCCAGCCGATTAGTGGGTCGGTGATTAATTAACTAACACACCGCCGAAGTTAGACGTCTATGGGACCTTGAGCCGACTACCAACCGGAGGGTTCGCGTAGAAGGAGAGGCGAATTTAGACTTTTGACCGAGGACTTTTATAAAGAGGAGTCCTTACCTCAGTATGTAGGTCCGATATCCAAAATTCAGTTTCTTTCCTCAGTGATCGTGTTCGTGACGCCAAAATTGTTAAATCTCTTAATTTCCAATGAAATACGAACTCCGGTTGTAGTTTTAATGTAACTTTATTTTGGCAGTAGCAACAAGCTTCTGGTTTTAAGCCAGGCCTTTGTCCTTCTGAGACCACATGGTCAAAATGGCTGTACATATACCTGGTTCAATTTACAGAAAAGAACTCGCCTTCTTTGACCTTATTGGCTCATTTGATAGTCTTTTAACCTTTAATTGGCTCGCTACCCAAAGGTCCTAAAATGTCAAGTTGATTGATGACTTAATGCAATGTGCTCAGTCTCACGTAGACATGGGAGTCTGTGTTTTCTCAACCTTGTCTAAATGCAGCCTGTTTGAATTCTCTATCAGTTAGTTACACACTGTCAAACTTGCTACGTGTAAACCCACGGCGCAGGCACGGAACTCCCAGTCAGACCCCGGGAACAGCTGAGTCTCAAAGGCACGGCAACTGAAGTTCGCTCATGTGCAGGGTCATTGAATATATTTAAGGCGGCGATAGTCAGATTTTTGAACGATAAGGGAGTCAAGGGTTATGGCAAGCGGGCGGGGAAGTGGAATTGAGGCCAAGATCAGATGAGCCATGATTATGAGGCTATTAAAGTGAAGTGGAATTAGCTGAACTGAGAGCCTGACACTGTTCTTTTGCTGTCTGTGAAACATGCTACATTCTCTCAGTCAACTCCAGTCAGTTTTGCCGGGGGAAAATGACTGGATCACTGTGAGGTTTGATATCTGAAATCCCACAAAATGGTGTGGGGAACACATCGTTCAATCCAGCCGCACGGGCTGCGATAAGTACTAGTGGGACATCTCAAATATCCAAAATATTTGCTGTGAATAGCTTCAAGGACCAAATACAACCAGCAGACATTTGCCAGAATGAAAACTCATTCCATTGTGCTAATCGGTCCCCTGGACTGTAAAATATTGGAACAAACTTCAGAAATAAAATTGAAGTATTTTTCTTCGAATAGCATGCCAGACTGGAAACTCCCTTCCCAATGAATGAATGCTGCTTGTCTGCTTCTAAGTTACACAGTTCACATTTCCCATTGATTTGTTTCTCAATCAGTTTGCTGTCAAAGGCAGTAAAGACAAATTAGTTGTTTAACATCCATTCTTGCTCTGGGAGGTAATTAGAAAGGGCAGAATTCTAAATGTTATTTGTTTCTTTTATAAGACCAAAGGGTGGGGGTTTGGTTCCAAAGGGGGGGGGGGTCTGTCACCCTCTGGTACCTCAGCAAAGTTGCTATTCTTCATCCGTGAGTCCAGACAGTGAGTTTTGGCAGGCTCTCACAGCCTAGACTGAGCCACAACACCTATCCACACAGCAACTGCACAGCAATTGAGGAATAGAAATTCTGGCTGCATTTCTCCCTATCTCAGGGGCTCCAACATACTGCCGCGTTTGAGATCAGCTAATTCAGCACAGACCAAAACTCGAACCTGGGACCTCTGATGTCAGCTCAATACAGGGCAGCGCTTACTTTTATTCTCAGTCTCGTCCTCTGGGTCTTCCCACTGCAGACCTCTCCCATCCTGCCACCCTTTTTGAATCTCTTTATAATCAGATGAAATACAATGGAGATACATGCACAGCACGCAAGGGAGCAGGGCAAAGGTACTGGATTACAGAGCATGACTTTCAAGAGAGGTTTGGTTCTAATGCAAAGAAATGTGATTTCTCTGCTTTAACTCTTTCAAGTCCTAAAGATCTTCATCATCATCATTGTTGTAAGGCTGTCTTTATCTTTTTCGCCTTGTTGCTTTTAACGTCAAATTACCCGCACACACTCAGTTGTAGTAAAGGCCGGATCTTTATTTAGACATTCAGACATTCACAAGTCAACAACTCTGCTTGCAAAGGCAGCGCTTCAAGAGGTTACACACCTTTTGAGATTTCAGTGTCTTTTTTTCAATTTCAAAATATACTTTATTCATATAAAAATTTGCACTATACATTGGAAAGCAGTTCAGTACATTTGGATGCGGTCAGCAATTCCATACAATACATTTGGATGCTGACGGCAGTTCCATTCAATACATTTGCTTGCTTTACATTTCGAGGTACAATTCAGTATAATCCAGGATACATTGTAATACAGTCATCAAATTATGTTACATGTGGCACTATACGGTACACGGAATGGGTGAGGGTACAGTTACATTTCTTTGCAACATACATTACTAAACAGAACTTGCATTATACATGGAACTACATAGGTTTTTTCAGATCACGGTGCTCTATGTATACAAAAAGTTTACAAGTACAGCCCGAGGGGAGTTTTGTACTGATTTCAGCCCCTGGGTTTACCGTGGCAGAAGGGCTTTAAACTGTGGCTCTTCCCCATCGTGCCTTTGCGGCGACTGCACCAATTTTTAGTGCGTCCCTCAGCACGTAATCCTGGATCTTGGATTGCGCCAGTCTGCAACACGCAGACGTGGACATCTCCTTGCAAGTTTCAGCAAGACCAAAGTGCGTCTTTCACCGAGTTGATGGCCCTCCAGCAGCAGATGATGTCTGTCTCGGTGTGTGTCCCTGGGAACAGCCCGTAGAGCACAGAGTCCTGTGTTACGGAGCTGCTCGGGATGAACCTCGACAGCAACCACTGCATCTCCTTCCAGACCTGCCTTGCAAAGGGGCAATCCCGAAGGAGATGGATGACTGTCTCGTCCGCACCACAGCCAACTCGGGGGCAGAGTGCCGTGTCTCTGAAACCCCGGCTGTGCATGAAGGATCTGACAGGTAGGGCCCTCCTCACCGCCAACCAAGCTACGTCTTGGTGCTTGTGTGAAAGCTCTGGCGATGAGACATTCTGCCAAACGAGTTTGACAGTCTGCTCAGGGAACCACCCGACAGGATCCATCATCTCCTTCTTTTGTAGGGCGTCCAGGACGTTACGTGCTGACCACTGCTTTATGGCCTTGTGGTCAAAGGGTTTTTTTCTGAAAAACTTTTCCACGAAGGACAGGTGGACAGGCATGGTCCAACTGGTGGGGCCGTTTCGCGGCAGCCTGGCCAGGCCCATCCTTCGCAACACCGGGGACAGGTAGAACCTCAGCACGTAGTGACACTTGGTGTTTGCGTACCGGGCGTCTGTGCACAGCTTGATGCAGCCGCACACAAAGGTGGCCATCAGGATGAGGGCCATGTTCGGAACATCCTTTCCTCCACTGTCCAGAGATTTGTACATCGTGTCTCTGCGGACACGTTCCATTTTGGACCTCCAGACAAAGTGGAAGACGGCCCGGGTGACTGCCGTGGCACAGGAGCGAGAGATGGGCCAGACCTGCGCCACGTACAACAACACTGAGAGCACCTCACTCCTGATGACCAGGTTCTTTCCTGCCATGGAGAGGGAGCGCAGCTTCCACCATCCCAGTTTTTGCTTCACTTTGGCGATACGCTCTTCCCAGTTTTTGGCACACGCCCCGTCCGCTCCGAACCATATTTCCAACATCTTCAGGTAATCTGGCTTAACGGTGAAGGGAATGGAGGCTCAGTTGGCCCAGTTGCCAAAGAACATGGCCTCGCTCTTGCTGCGATTGACCTTCGCTCCCGAGGCCAGTTCAAACTGGTCGCAGATTGTGAGCAATCTGCGGACCGACTGCGGATCCGAGCAAAAGACGGTGACGTCGTCCATGTACAGGGAGGTCTTGACCTGAGCGCCTCCGCTGCCTGGGATCGTCACCCCTCTAATGCCCGCATCCTTCCTGATGGACTCGGCAAAGGGCTCGATACAACACACAAACAAGACAGAGGAAAGAGGACAGCCCTGCCTGACTCCAGATCTGATCGTAAAGCTTTCAGTTTCCCACCCGTTGATTAGAACTGCGCTACTGATGTCTGTGTAGAGCAGTTGGATCCAATTGCGGATACCCTCCCCAAACCCCATTTTGGAGAGCACGTCCATCAGGTATGTGTGCGATATCCTGTCAAAGGCCTTCTCCTGGTCCAAGCTGATTAAGCAGGTGTCCACCCTACTGTCCCGCACGTAGGCGATCGTATCTCTGAGTAGCGTGAGGCTATCAGAGATCTTCCTGCCAGGGACAGCACAGGTCTGGTCCGGGTGAATTTACCAGCTCAAGAGCAGACTTGACCCTGTTTGCGATGACCTTTGACAGGATCTTGTAGTCCACATTGAGCAGCGAAATGGGCCACCAGTTTTTGATTTCCTCCCTCTCCCCCTTCTGCTTGTAGATGAGGGTGATGATGCCTTTCCTCATCGATTCTGACATGCTGCCGGCCAGAAGCATACCCTCGTACACTTCCAGCAGGTCTGGGCCTATCCAGTCCCACAGAGCCGAACACAACTCGACCAGTAAGCCGTCGCTTCCGGGAGTTTTACTCGTCTCGAAGGACTGGGCGGCCTTTGTCAGCTCGTCCAGAGCTAGCAGGTGGTCCAGACTCTCCCGCTTGCTGTCGTCTAAGACCTCCGAGATAGACGACTGAAAAGACTGGGAGGCCGCGCGGTCTGTGGGCTTGACATCATACAGCCAGGCATAGAAGGATTTGCTGACCCTCAGCATGTCAGGCTGTGAAGACATCACAGAACCGTCTTCTTCCTTTAGGCTGGTGATCACAGAGCTCCCCCTGTGTACCTTTTGGAAGAAGAAACGCGATCACGTCTCGTCCTGCTCGATGGAGCGGACTCTGGAGTGGAAGATGATTTTGGAGGACTCTGAGGCAAAGAGCGAGGCTTGCTGGCCCTTCACCTCTTCTAGTTCCTCCGCGACATCGACCCCCATCGACTGTAGC
>NW_027252150.1:0-29858 GCF_044704955.1 Pristiophorus japonicus | reverse complement strand
CCCCAACCCCACCTACCCACCTTCTCCCCATATCCCCCAACCCCACCTACCCACCTTCTCCCCATATCCCCCAAACCCACCTACCCACCTTCCCCCCCATATCCCCCAAACCCACCTACCCACCTTCCCCCCATATCTCCCAACACCACCTACCCACCTTCTCCCCATATCCCCCAAAACCGACCTACCCACCTTCTCCCCATATCCCCTAACCCCACCTAACCACCTTCTCCTCATATCCCCCAACCCCACCTACCCACCTTCTCTTCATATCCCCGAACCCCACCTACCCACCTTCTCCACATATCCCCCAAACCCCACCTACCCACCTTCTCCCCATATCCCCCAACCCACCTACCCACCTCCCCATATCCCCAACCCCACCTACCCACCTTCTCCCCATATCCCCCAACCCACCTACCCACCTTCTCCCCATATCCCCCAAACCCACCTACTCACCTTCTCCCCATATCCCCCAACCCCACCTACCCACCTTCTCCCCATATCCCCCAACCCCACCTACCAAGCTTCTCCCCATATCACCCAACCCCACCTATCCACCTTCTCCCCATATCCCCCAACCGCAGCTACCCACCTTCTCCCCATATCCCCCAACCCCACCTACCCACCTTCTCCCCATATCCCCCAACCCCACCTACCCACCTTCTCCCCATATCCCCCAACCCCACCTACCCAACTTCTCCCCATATCCCCCAACCCCACCTACCCACCTTCTCCCCATATCCCCCAACCCCACCTACCCACCTTCTCCCCATATCCCCCAACCCCACCTACCCACCTTCTCCCCATATCCCCCAACCCCACCTACCCACCTTCTCTCCATATCCCACAACCCCACCGACCCACCTTCTCCCCATATCCCCGAACCCGACCTACCCACCTTCTCCCCATATCCCCCAACCCCACCGACCCACCTTCTCCCCATATCCCCAACCCCACCTACCCACCTTCTCCCCATATCCCCCAACTAAACCTACCCACCTTCTCCCCATATGCCCCAACCCCACCTACCCACCTTCTCCTCATATCCCCCAACCCCACCGACCCACCTTCTCCCCATATCCCCCAACCCCACCTACCCACCTTCTCCCCTTATCCCCGAACCCCATCTACCCACCTTCTCCACATATCCCCCAAACCCCACCTACCCACCTTCTCCCCATATCCCCCAACCCCACCTACCCACCTTCTCCCATATCCCCCAAACCCACCTACTCACCTTCTCCCCATATCCCCCAAAACCGACCTACCCACCTTCTCCCAATATCCCCCAACCCCACCTACCCACCTTCTCCCCATATCCCCCAACCCCACCTACCAACCTTGTCCCCATATCCCCCAACCCCATCTACCCACCTTCTCCCCATATCCCCCAACCCCACCTACACACCTTCTCCCCATATCCCCCAACCCCACCTACCCACCTTCTCCCCATATCCCCCAACCCCACCTTCTCCCCATATCCCCCAACCCCACCTACCCACCTTCTCCCCATATCCCCCAACCACACCTACCCTCCTTCTCCCCATATCCCCCAACCCCACCTACCCACCTTCTCCCCATATCCCACAAACCCACCTACGCACCTTCTCCCCATATCCCCCAACCCCACCTACCCACCTTCTCTATATATCCCCCAACCCCACCTACCCACCTTCTCCCCATATCCCCCAAACCCACCTACCCGCCTTCCCCCCATATCCCCCATCCCACCTACCCACCTTCTCCCCATATCCCCCAACCCCACCTACCCACCTTCTCCTCATATGCCCCAACCCCACATACCCACCTTCTCCTCATATCCCCAACCCCATCTACCCACCTTCTCCCCATATCCCCCAACCCCACCGACCCACCTTCTCCTCATATCCCCAACCCCATCTACACACCTTCTCCCCATATCCCCCAACCCCACCTACCCACCTTCTCCTCATATGCCCCAACCCCACAGACCCACGTTCTCCTCATATCCCCAACACCACCTACCCACCTCCTCCACATATCCCCCAAACCCCACCTACCCACCTTCTCCCCATATCCCCAACCCCACCTACCCACCTTCTCCCCATATCCCCCAACCCCACCTACCCACCTTCTCCCCATATCCCCCAAACCCACCTACCCACCTTCCCCCCATATCCCCCAAACCCACCTACCCACCTTCCCCCCATATCTCCCAACACCACCTACCCACCTTCTCCCCATATCCCCCAAAACCGACCTACCCACCTTCTCCCCATATCCCCTAACCCCACCTAACCACCTTCTCCTCATATCCCCCAACCCCACCTACCCACCTTCTCTTCATATCCCCGAACCCCACCTACCCACCTTCTCCACATATCCCCCAAACCCCACCTACCCACCTTCTCCCCATATCCCCCAACCCCACCTACCCACCTCCCCATATCCCCAACCCCACCTACCCACCTTCTCCCCATATCCCCCAACCCCACCTACCCACCTTCTCCCCATATCCCCCAAACCCACCTACTCACCTTCTCCCCATATCCCCCAACCCCACCTACCCACCTTCTCCCCATATCCCCCAACCCCACCTACCAAGCTTCTCCCCATATCACCCAACCCCACCTATCCACCTTCTCCCCATATCCCCCAACCGCAGCTACCCACCTTCTCCCCATATCCCCCAACCCCACCTACCCACCTTCTCCCCATATCCCCCAACCCCACCTACCCACCTTCTCCCCATATCCCCCAACCCCACCTACCCAACTTCTCCCCATATCCCCCAACCCCACCTACCCACCTTCTCCCCATATCCCCCAACCCCACCTACCCACCTTCTCCCCATATCCCCCAACCCCACCTACCCACCTTCTCCCCATATCCCCCAACCCCACCTACCCACCTTCTCTCCATATCCCACAACCCCACCGACCCACCTTCTCCCCATATCCCCGAACCCGACCTACCCACCTTCTCCCCATATCCCCCAACCCCACCGACCCACCTTCTCCCCATATCCCCAACCCCACCTACCCACCTTCTCCCCATATCCCCCAACTAAACCTACCCACCTTCTCCCCATATGCCCCAACCCCACCTACCCACCTTCTCCTCATATCCCCCAACCCCACCGACCCACCTTCTCCCCATATCCCCCAACCCCACCTACCCACCTTCTCCCCTTATCCCCGAACCCCATCTACCCACCTTCTCCACATATCCCCCAAACCCCACCTACCCACCTTCTCCCCATATCCCCCAACCCCACCTACCCACCTTCTCCCCATATCCCCCAAACCCACCTACTCACCTTCTCCCCATATCCCCCAAAACCGACCTACCCACCTTCTCCCAATATCCCCCAACCCCACCTACCCACCTTCTCCCCATATCCCCCAACCCCACCTACCAACCTTGTCCCCATATCCCCCAACCCCATCTACCCACCTTCTCCCCATATCCCCCAACCCCACCTACACACCTTCTCCCCATATCCCCCAACCCCACCTACCCACCTTCTCCCCATATCCCCCAACCCCACCTTCTCCCCATATCCCCCAACCCCACCTACCCACCTTCTCCCCATATCCCCCAACCACACCTACCCTCCTTCTCCCCATATCCCCCAACCCCACCTACCCACCTTCTCCCCATATCCCACAAACCCACCTACGCACCTTCTCCCCATATCCCCCAACCCCACCTACCCACCTTCTCTATATATCCCCCAACCCCACCTACCCACCTTCTCCCCATATCCCCCAAACCCACCTACCCGCCTTCCCCCCATATCCCCCATCCCACCTACCCACCTTCTCCCCATATCCCCCAACCCCACCTACCCACCTTCTCCTCATATGCCCCAACCCCACATACCCACCTTCTCCTCATATCCCCAACCCCATCTACCCACCTTCTCCCCATATCCCCCAACCCCACCGACCCACCTTCTCCCCATATCCCCAACCCCACCTACCCACCTTCTCTTCATATCCCCCAACCCCACCTACCCACCTTCTCCACATATCCCCCAAACCCCACCTACCCACCTTCTCCCCATATCCTCCAACCCCACCTACCCACCTTCTCCACATATCCCCCAAACCCCACCTACCCACATTCTCCCCATATCCCCCAACCCCACCTACCCACCTTCTCCCCATATCCCCCAACCCCACCTACCCATCTTCTCCCCATATCCCCCAACCCCACCTACCAACCTTCTCCCCATATCCCCCAACCCCACCTACCCACCTTCTCCCCCATACCCCCCACCCCACCTACCCACCATCTCCCCATATCCCCCAACCCCACCTACCCACCTTCTCCCCATATCCCCCAACCCCACCTACCCACCTTCTCCCCATATCCCCCAACCCCACCTACCCACCTTCTCCCCATATCCCCCAACCCCACCTACCCACCTTCTCCCCATGTCCCCCAACCCCACCTACCCACCTTCTCCCCATATCCCCCAAACCCACCTACCCACCTTCTCCGCATATCCCCCAACCCCACCTACCCACCTTCTCCCTATATCCCCAACCCGACCTTCTCCCCATATCCCCCAACCCCACCTCCCCACCTTCTCTCCATATTCCACAACCTCACCTACCCACCTTCTCCCCATATCCCCCAACCCCACCTACCCACCTTCTCTCCATATTCCCCAACCCCACCTACCCACCTTCTCCCCATATCCCCCAACCCCACCTACCCACCTTCTCCTCATATCCCCCAACCTACCTACTCACCTTCTCCCCATATCCCACAACCCCACCGACCCACCTTCTCCCCATCTCCCCCAATCCCCACCTGCCCACCTTCTCCCCATATCCCCCAACCCCACCTACCCACCTTCTCCCCATATCCCCAACCCCACCTGACCACCATCTCCCCATATCCCCCAAACCCACCTACTCACCTTCTCCCCATATCCCCCAACCCGACCTAACCCTTCTCCCCATATCCCCAAACCCCACCTACCCACCTTCTCCCCATATCCCCCAAACCCACCTACCCATCTTCTCCTCATATCCCCCAACCCCACCTACACACCTTCTCCACATTTCCCCCAAACCCACCTACCCACCTTCTCCCCATATCCCCCAAACCCACCTACCCACCTGCCCCCCATATCCCCCAACCCCACCTACCCACCTTCTCCCCATATCCCCAAACCCACCTACCCAACTTCTCCCCATATCCCCCATCCCCACCTACCCACCTTCTCCTCACATCCCCCAACCCCACCTACCCACCTTCTCCTCATATCCCCAACCCCATCTACACACCTTCTCCCCATAACCCCCAACCCCACCTTCTCCCCATATCCCCCAACCCCACCTACCCACCTTCTCCTCATATCCCCCAACACCACCTACCCACCTTCTCCTCATATACCCCAACCCCACCTACCCACCTTCTCCCCATATCCCCCAACCCCATCTACCCACCTTCTCGCCATATCCCCCAACCCCACCTACCCACCTTCTACCCATATCCCCGAACCCCATCTACCCACCTTATCCACATATCCCCCAAACCCCACCTACCCACCTTCTCCCTATATCCCCCAACCCCACCTACCCACCTTCTCCCCATATCCCCAACCCCACCTACCCACCTTCTCCCCATATCCCCCAACCTCACCTACCCACCTTCTCCCCATATCCCCCAAACCCACCTACTCACCTTCTCCCCATATCCCCCAAAACCGACCTACCCACCTTCTCCCAATATCCCCCAACCCCACCTACCCACCTTCTCCCCATATCCCCCAACCCCACCTACACACCTTCTCCCCATATACCCCAACCCCACCTCCCCACCTTCTCCACATATCCCCCAACCCCACTTACCCACCTTCTCCCCATATCCCCCAACCCCACCTACCCTCCTTCTCCCCATATCCCCCAACCCCACCACCCACCTTCACCATATCCCCAACCCCACCTACCCACCTTCTCCCCATATCCCCCTCACCCACCTTCCCCCATATCCCCGAACCCCACCTTCCCCCCATATCCCCCAACCCCACCTACCCACCTTCTCCCCATATCCCCCAACCCCACCTATCCACCTTCTCCCCATATCCCCCAACACCACCGACCCACCTTCTCCCCATATCCCCAACCCCACCTACCCACCTTCTCCCCATATCCCCCAAACCCACCTACCCACCTTCCCCCCATATCCCCCAAACCCACCTACCCACCTTCCCCCCATATCCCCCAACACCACCTACCCACCTTCTCCCCATATCCCCCAACCCCACCTACCCACCTTCTCCCCATATCCCCCAACCCCACCTACCCACCCTCTCCCCATATCCCCCAACCCCACCTACCCACCTTCTCCTCATATCCCCCAACCCCACCTACCCACCTTCTCCTCATATCCCCAACCCCATCTACCCACCTTCTCCCCATATCCCCAAACCCCACCAACCCACATTCTCCCCATATCTCCCAAACCCACCTACCCACCTTCTCCACATATCCCCCAAACCCCACCTACCCACCTTCTCCCCATATCCCCCAACCCCACCTACCCACCTTCTCCCCATATCCCCAACCCCACCTACCCACCTTCTCCTCATATCCGCCAACCCCACCTACCCACCTTCTCCCCATATCCCCCAAACCCACCTACTCACCTTCTCCCCACATCACGCAATCCCACCTACCCATCTTCTCCCCATATCCCCCAACCCCACCTACCAACCTTCTCCCCATATCCCGCAACCCCACCTACCCACCTTCTCCCCATCTCCCCCAAACCCCACCTACCCACCTTCTCCCCATATCCTCCAAACCCACCGACTCACCTTCTCCCCATATCCCCCAACCCCACCTACCCATCTTCTCCCCATATCCCCCAACCCCACCTACCCACCTTCTCCCCATATCCCACAACCCCACCGACCCACCTTCTCCCCATCTCCCCCAAACCCCACCTGCCCACCTTCTCCCCATATCCCCCAAACCCACCTACCCACCTTCTCCCCATATCCCCAACCCCACCTACCCACCATCTCCCCATATCCCCCAAACCCACCTACCCACCTTCTTCCCATATCCCCCAACCCCACCTCCCCACCTTCTCCCCATATCCCCAAACCCCACCGACCCATCTTCTCCCCATATCCCCAACCCCAACTACCCACCTTCTCCCCATATCCCCCAAACCCACCTACCCACCTTCTTCCCATATCCCCAAACCCCACCACCCACCTTCCCCATATCCCCAACCCCACCTACCCACCTTCTCCCCATATTCCCCAACCCCACCTACCCACCTTCTCCCCATATCCCCCAACCCCACCTACCCACCTTCTCCCCATATCCCCCAAACCCACCTACCCACCTTCTCCCCATATCCCCCAACCCCATCTATCCACCTTCTCCACATATCCCCCAAACCCCACCTACCCACCTTCTCCCCATATCCCCCAACCCCACCTACCCACCTTCTCCCCATATCCCCAACCCCACCTACCCACCTTCTCCCCATATCCCCCAACCCCACCTACCCACCTTCTCCCCATATCCCCCAACCACACCTACCCACCTTCTCCCCATATCCCCCAAACCCACCTACTCACCTTCTCCCCATATCCCCCAAAACCGACTACCCACCTTCTCCCAATATCCCCCAACCCCACCTACCCACCTTCTCCCCATATCCCCCAACCCCACCTACCCACCTTCTTCCCATATCCCCCAACCCCATCTACCCACCTTCTCCCCATATCCCCCAACCCCACCTACCAACCTTTGCCCCATATCCCCCAACCCCATCTACCCACCTTCTCCCCATATCCCCCAACCCCACCTACCCACCTTCTCCCCATATTCCCCAACCCCACCTACCAGCCTTCGCCCCATATCCCCCAACCGCATCTACCCACCTTCTCCCCATATCCCCCAACCCAACCTACCAACCTTCGCCCCATATCCCCCAACCCCATCTACCCACCTTCTCCCCATATCCCCCAACCCCACCTACACACCTTCTCCCCATATCCCCCAACCCCACCTCCCCACCTTCTCCACATATCCCCCAACCCCACCTACCCACCTTCTCCCCATATCCCCCAACCCCACCTCCCCACCTTCTCCACATATCCCCCAACCCCACCTACCCTCCTTCTCCCCATATCCCCCAACCCCAGCCACCCACCTTCTCCCCATATCCCCCATTCCCACCTACCCACCTTCTCCTCACATCCCCCAACCCCACCTACCCACCTTCTCCTCATATCCCCAACCCCATCTACACACCTTCTCCCCATATCCCCCAACCCCACCTACCCACCTTCCCCCCATATCTCTCAACACCACCTACCCACCTTCTCCCCATATCCCCCAACCCCACCTACCCACCTTCTCCCCATATCCCCCAACACCACCTACCCACCTTCTCCTCATATACCCCAACCCCACCTACCCACCTTCTCCTCATATCCCCCAACCCCACCTACCCACCTTCTCCCCATATTCCCCAACCCCACCTACCCACCTTCTCCCCATATCCCCAACCCCAGCCACCCACCTTCTCCCCATATCCCCCAACCCCACCTAACCACCTTCTCCCCATATCCCCCAACCCCACCTACCCAACTTCTCCCCATATCCCCCCTTCCCACCTACCCACCTTCTCCTCACATCCCCCAACCCCACCTACCCACCTTCTCCTCATATCCCCAACCCCATCTACACACCTTCTCCCCATATCCCCCATTCCCACCTACCCACCTTCTCCTCACATCCCCCAACCCCACCTACCCACCTTCTCCTCATATCCCCAACCCCATCTACACACCTTCTCCCCATATCCCCAACCCCAGCCACCCACCTTCTCCCCATATCCCCCAACCCCACCTAACCACCTTCTCCCCATATCCCCCAACCCCACCTACCCACCTTCTCCCCATATCCCCCAAACCCACCTACCCACCTTCCCCCCATATCCCCCAAACCCACCTACCCACCTTCCCCCCATATCTCCCAACACCACCTACCCACCTTCTCCCCATATCCCCCAAAACCGACCTACCCACCTTCTCCCCATATCCCCTAACCCCACCTAACCACCTTCTCCTCATATCCCCCAACCCCACCTACCCACCTTCTCTTCATATCCCCGAACCCCACCTACCCACCTTCTCCACATATCCCCCAAACCCCACCTACCCACCTTCTCCCCATATCCCCCAACCCCACCTACCCACCTCCCCATATCCCCAACCCCACCTACCCACCTTCTCCCCATATCCCCCAACCCCACCTACCCACCTTCTCCCCATATCCCCCAAACCCACCTACTCACCTTCTCCCCATATCCCCCAACCCCACCTACCCACCTTCTCCCCATATCCCCCAACCCCACCTACCAAGCTTCTCCCCATATCACCCAACCCCACCTATCCACCTTCTCCCCATATCCCCCAACCGCAGCTACCCACCTTCTCCCCATATCCCCCAACCCCACCTACCCACCTTCTCCCCATATCCCCCAACCCCACCTACCCACCTTCTCCCCATATCCCCCAACCCCACCTACCCAACTTCTCCCCATATCCCCCAACCCCACCTACCCACCTTCTCCCCATATCCCCCAACCCCACCTACCCACCTTCTCCCCATATCCCCCAACCCCACCTACCCACCTTCTCCCCATATCCCCCAACCCCACCTACCCACCTTCTCCCCATATCCCACAACCCCACCGACCCACCTTCTCCCCATATCCCCGAACCCGACCTACCCACCTTCTCCCCATATCCCCCAACCCCACCGACCCACCTTCTCCCCATATCCCCAACCCCACCTACCCACCTTCTCCCCATATCCCCCAACTAAACCTACCCACCTTCTCCCCATATGCCCCAACCCCACCTACCCACCTTCTCCTCATATCCCCCAACCCCACCGACCCACCTTCTCCCCATATCCCCCAACCCCACCTACCCACCTTCTCCCCTTATCCCCGAACCCCATCTACCCACCTTCTCCACATATCCCCCAAACCCCACCTACCCACCTTCTCCCCATATCCCCCAACCCCACCTACCCACCTTCTCCCCATATCCCCCAAACCCACCTACTCACCTTCTCCCCATATCCCCCAAAACCGACCTACCCACCTTCTCCCAATATCCCCCAACCCCACCTACCCACCTTCTCCCCATATCCCCCAACCCCACCTACCAACCTTGTCCCCATATCCCCCAACCCCATCTACCCACCTTCTCCCCATATCCCCCAACCCCACCTACACACCTTCTCCCCATATCCCCCAACCCCACCTACCCACCTTCTCCCCATATCCCCCAACCCCACCTTCTCCCCATATCCCCCAACCCCACCTACCCACCTTCTCCCCATATCCCCCAACCACACCTACCCTCCTTCTCCCCATATCCCCCAACCCCACCTACCCACCTTCTCCCCATATCCCACAAACCCACCTACGCACCTTCTCCCCATATCCCCCAACCCCACCTACCCACCTTCTCTATATATCCGCCAACCCCACCTACCCACCTTCTCCCCATATCCCCCAAACCCACCTACCCGCCTTCCCCCCATATCCCCCATCCCACCTACCCACCTTCTCCCCATATCCCCCAACCCCACCTACCCACCTTCTCCTCATATGCCCCAACCCCACATACCCACCTTCTCCTCATATCCCCAACCCCATCTACCCACCTTCTCCCCATATCCCCCAACCCCACCGACCCACCTTCTCCCCATATCCCCAACCCCACCTACCCACCTTCTCTTCATATCCCCCAACCCCACCTACCCACCTTCTCCACATATCCCCCAAACCCCACCTACCCACCTTCTCCCCATATCCTCCAACCCCACCTACCCACCTTCTCCACATATCCCCCAAACCCCACCTACCCACATTCTCCCCATATCCCCCAACCCCACCTACCCACCTTCTCCCCATATCCCCCAACCCCACCTACCCATCTTCTCCCCATATCCCCCAACCCCACCTACCAACCTTCTCCCCATATCCCCCAACCCCACCTACCCACCTTCTCCCCATATCCCCCAACCCCACCTACCCACCATCTCCCCATATCCCCCAACCCCACCTACCCAACTTCTCCCCATATCCCCCAACACCACCTACCCACCTTCTCCCCATATCCCCCAACCCCACCTACCCACCTTCTCCCCATATCCCCCAACCCCACCTACCCACCTTCTCCCCATGTCCCCCAACCCCATCTACCCACCTTCTCCCCATATCCCCCAAACCCACCTACCCACCTTCTCCGCATATCCCCCAACCCCACCTACCCACCTTCTCCCCATATCCCCAACCCGACCTTCTCCCCATATCCCCCAACCCCACCTACCCACCTTCTCTCCATATTCCCCAACCTCACCTACCCAACTTCTCCCCATATCCCCCAAACCCACCTACCCACCTTCTCCCCATATCCCCCAACACCACCGACCCACCTTCTACCCATATCCCCCAACCCCACCGTCCCACCTTCTCCCCATATCCCCCAACCCCTCCTACCCACCTTCTCCCCATATCCCCCAACCCCACCTACCCACCTTCTCCTCACATCCCCCAACCCCACCTACCCACCTTCTCCTCATATCCCCAACCCCATCTACACACCTTCTCCCCATATCCCCCAACCCCACCTACCCACCTTCTCCTCATATGCCCCAACCCCACAGACCCACGTTCTCCTCATATCCCCAACACCACCTACCCACCTCCTCCACATATCCCCCAAACCCCACCTACCCACCTTCTCCCCATATGCCCAACCCCACCTACCCACCTTCTCCCCATATCCCCCAACCCCACCTACCCACCTTCTCCCCATATCCCCCAAACCCACCTACCCACCTTCCCCCCATATCCCCCAAACCCACCTACCCACCTTCCCCCCATATCTCCCAACACCACCTACCCACCTTCTCCCCATATCCCCCAAAACCGACCTACCCACCTTCTCCCCATATCCCCTAACCCCACCTAACCACCTTCTCCTCATATCCCCCAACCCCACCTACCCACCTTCTCTTCATATCCCCGAACCCCACCTACCCACCTTCTCCACATATCCCCCAAACCCCACCTACCCACCTTCTCCCCATATCCCCCAACCCCACCTACCCACCTCCCCATATCCCCAACCCCACCTACCCACCTTCTCCCCATATCCCCCAACCCCACCTACCCACCTTCTCCCCATATCCCCCAAACCCACCTACTCACCTTCTCCCCATATCCCCCAACCCCACCTACCCACCTTCTCCCCATATCCCCCAACCCCACCTACCAAGCTTCTCCCCATATCACCCAACCCCACCTATCCACCTTCTCCCCATATCCCCCAACCGCAGCTACCCACCTTCTCCCCATATCCCCCAACCCCACCTACCCACCTTCTCCCCATATCCCCCAACCCCACCTACCCACCTTCTCCCCATATCCCCCAACCCCACCTACCCAACTTCTCCCCATATCCCCCAACCCCACCTACCCACCTTCTCCCCATATCCCCCAACCCCACCTACCCACCTTCTCCCCATATCCCCCAACCCCACCTACCCACCTTCTCCCCATATCCCCCAACCCCACCTACCCACCTTCTCCCCATATCCCACAACCCCACCGACCCACCTTCTCCCCATATCCCCGAACCCGACCTACCCACCTTCTCCCCATATCCCCCAACCCCACCGACCCACCTTCTCCCCATATCCCCAACCCCACCTACCCACCTTCTCCCCATATCCCCCAACTAAACCTACCCACCTTCTCCCCATATGCCCCAACCCCACCTACCCACCTTCTCCTCATATCCCCCAACCCCACCGACCCACCTTCTCCCCATATCCCCCAACCCCACCTACCCACCTTCTCCCCTTATCCCCGAACCCCATCTACCCACCTTCTCCACATATCCCCCAAACCCCACCTACCCACCTTCTCCCCATATCCCCCAACCCCACCTACCCACCTTCTCCCCATATCCCCCAAACCCACCTACTCACCTTCTCCCCATATCCCCCAAAACCGACCTACCCACCTTCTCCCAATATCCCCCAACCCCACCTACCCACCTTCTCCCCATATCCCCCAACCCCACCTACCAACCTTGTCCCCATATCCCCCAACCCCATCTACCCACCTTCTCCCCATATCCCCCAACCCCACCTACACACCTTCTCCCCATATCCCCCAACCCCACCTACCCACCTTCTCCCCATATCCCCCAACCCCACCTTCTCCCCATATCCCCCAACCCCACCTACCCACCTTCTCCCCATATCCCCCAACCACACCTACCCTCCTTCTCCCCATATCCCCCAACCCCACCTACCCACCTTCTCCCCATATCCCACAAACCCACCTACGCACCTTCTCCCCATATCCCCCAACCCCACCTACCCACCTTCTCTATATATCCCCCAACCCCACCTACCCACCTTCTCCCCATATCCCCCAAACCCACCTACCCGCCTTCCCCCCATATCCCCCATCCCACCTACCCACCTTCTCCCCATATCCCCCAACCCCACCTACCCACCTTCTCCTCATATGCCCCAACCCCACATACCCACCTTCTCCTCATATCCCCAACCCCATCTACCCACCTTCTCCCCATATCCCCCAACCCCACCGACCCACCTTCTCCCCATATCCCCAACCCCACCTACCCACCTTCTCTTCATATCCCCCAACCCCACCTACCCACCTTCTCCACATATCCCCCAAACCCCACCTACCCACCTTCTCCCCATATCCTCCAACCCCACCTACCCACCTTCTCCACATATCCCCCAAACCCCACCTACCCACATTCTCCCCATATCCCCCAACCCCACCTACCCACCTTCTCCCCATATCCCCCAACCCCACCTACCCATCTTCTCCCCATATCCCCCAACCCCACCTACCCACCTTCTCCCCATATCCCCCAACCCCACCTACCCACCATCTCCCCATATCCCCCAACCCCACCTACCCAACTTCTCCCCATATCCCCCAACACCACCTACCCACCTTCTCCCCATATCCCCCAACCCCACCTACCCACCTTCTCCCCATATCCCCCAACCCCACCTACCCACCTTCTCCCCATGTCCCCCAACCCCACCTACCCACCTTCTCCCCATATCCCCCAAACCCACCTACCCACCTTCTCCGCATATCCCCCAACCCCACCTACCCACCTTCTCCCCATATCCCCAACCCGACCTTCTCCCCATATCCCCCAACCCCACCTCCCCACCTTCTCCCCCATATCCCCCAACCCCACCTACCCACCTTCTCTCCATATTCCCCAACCTCACCTACCCAACTTCTCCCCATATCCCCCAAACCCACCTACCCACCTTCTCCCCATATCCCCCAACACCACCGACCCACCTTCTACCCATATCCCCCAACCCCACCGTCCCACCTTCTCCCCATATCCCCCAACCCCTCCTACCCACCTTCTCCCCATATCCGCCAACCCCACCTACCCACCTTCTCCTCATATCCCCCAACCCCACCTACCCACCTTCTCCCCATATCACCCAACGCCACCTACCCACCTTCTCCCCATATCACCAAACGCCACCTACCCACCTTCTCCCCATATCCCCCAACCCCTCCTACCCACCTTCTCCCCATATCACCCAACGCCACCTACGCACCTTCTCCCCATATCACCAAACGCCACCTACCCACCTTCTCCCCATATCCCCCAACCCCACCTACCCACCTTCTCCCCATATCCCCCAACCCCACCTACCCACCTTCTCCCCATATCCCCCAACCCCACCTACCCCACCTTCTCCCCATATCCCACAACCCCACCGACCCACCTTCTCCCCATACCCCGAACCCGACCTACCCACCTTCTCCCCATATCCCCCAACCCCACCGACCCACCTTCTCCCCATATCCCCAACCCCACCTACCCACCTTCTCCCCATATCCCCCAACTAAACCTACCCACCTTCTCCCCATATGCCCCAACCCCACCTACCCACCTTCTCCTCATATCGCCCAACCCCACCGACCCACCTTCTCCCCATATCCCCAACCCCACCTACCCACCTTCTCCCCTTATCCCCGAACCCCATCTACCCACCTTCTCCACATATCCCCCAAACCCCACCTACCCACCTTCTCCCCATATCCCCCAACCCCACCTACCCACCTTCTCCCCATATCCCCCAAACCCACCTACTCACCTTCTCCCCATATCCCCCAAAACCGACCTACCCACCTTCTCCCAATATCCCCCAACCCCACCTACCCACCTTCTCCCCATATCCCCCAACCCCACCTACCAACCTTGTCCCCATATCCCCCAACCCCATCTACCCACCTTCTCCCCATATCCCCCAACCCCACCTACACACCTTCTCCCCATATCCCCCAACCCCACCTACCCACCTTCTCCCCATATCCCCCAACCCCACCTTCTCCCCATATCCCCCAACCCCACCTACCCACCTTCTCCCCATATCCCCCAACCACACCTACCCTCCTTCTCCCCATATCCCCCAACCCCACCTACCCACCTTCTCCCCATATCCCACAAACCCACCTACGCACCTTCTCCCCATATCCCCCAACCCCACCTACCCACCTTCTCTATATATCCCCCAACCCCACCTACCCACCTTCTCCCCATATCCCCCAAACCCACCTACCCGCCTTCCCCCATATCCCCCATCCCACCTACCCACCTTCTCCCCATATCCCCCCAACCCCACCTACCCACCTTCTCCTCATATGCCCCAACCCCACATACCCACCTTCTCCTCATATCCCCAACCCCATCTACCCACCTTCTCCCCATATCCCCCAACCCCACCGACCCACCTTCTCCCCATATCCCCAACCCCACCTACCCACCTTCTCTTCATATCCCCCAACCCCACCTACCCACCTTCTCCACATATCCCCCAAACCCCACCTACCCACCTTCTCCCCATATCCTCCAACCCCACCTACCCACCTTCTCCACATATCCCCCAAACCCCACCTACCCACATTCTCCCCATATCCCCCAACCCCACCTACCCACCTTCTCCCCATATCCCCCAACCCCACCTACCCATCTTCTCCCCATATCCCCCAACCCCACCTACCCACCTTCTCCCCATATCCCCCAACCCCACCTACCCACCATCTCCCCATATCCCCCAACCCCACCTACCCAACTTCTCCCCATATCCCCCAACACCACCTACCCACCTTCTCCCCATATCCCCCAACCCCACCTACCCACCTTCTCCCCATATCCCCCAACCCCACCTACCCACCTTCTCCCCATGTCCCCCAACCCCACCTACCCACCTTCTCCCCATATCCCCCAAACCCACCTACCCACCTTCTCCGCATATCCCCCAACCCCACCTACCCACCTTCTCCCCATATCCCCAACCCGACCTTCTCCCCATATCCCCCAACCCCACCTCCCCACCTTCTCTCCATATTCCACAACCTCACCTACCCACCTTCTCCCCATATCCCCCAACCCCACCTACCCACCTTCTCTCCATATTCCCCAACCTCACCTACCCAACTTCTCCCCATATCCCCCAAACCCACCTACCCACCTTCTCCCCATATCCCCCAACACCACCGACCCACCTTCTACCCATATCCCCCAACCACACCGTCCCACCTTCTCCCCATATCCCCCAACCCCTCCTACCCACCTTCTCCCCATATCCGCCAACCCCACCTACCCACCTTCTCCTCATATCCCCCAACCCCACCTACCCACCTTCTCCCCATATCACCCAACGCCACCTACCCACCTTCTCCCCATATCACCAAACGCCACCTACCCACCTTCTCCCCATATCCCCCAACCCCTCCTACCCACCTTCTCCCCATATCACCCAACGCCACCTACCCACCTTCTCCCCATATCACCAAACGCCACCTACCCACCTTCTCCCCATATCCCCCAACCCCTCCTACCCACCTTCTCCCCATATCCCCCAACCCCACCTACCCACCTTCTCCCCATATCCCCCAACCCCACCTACCCACCTTCTCCCCATATCCCCCAAACCCACCTACCCACCTTCCCCCCATAGCCCCCAACCCCACCTACCCACCTTCTCCCCATATCCCCAAACCCACCTACCCACCTTCTCCCCTTATCCCCCAACTCCACTGACCCACCTTCCCCCCATAGCCCCCAACCCCACGTACCCACCTTCTGCCCATATCCCCCAACCCCACCTACCCACCTTCTGCCCATATCCCCCAACCACACCTATCCACCTTCTCCCCATATCCCCCAACCCCACCTACCCACCTTCTCCCCATATCCCCCAACCCCACCTACCCACCTTCTGCCCATATCCCCCAACCCCACCTACCCACCTTCTCCCCATATCCCCCAACCCCACCTACCCAGCTTCTCCCCATATCCCCCAACCCCACCTACCCACCTTCTCCCCACATCCCCCAACCCCACCTACCCACCTTCTGCCCATATCCCCCAACCCCACCTACCCACCTTCTTCCCATATCCCCATACCCCACCACTCACCTTCCCCATATCCCCAACCCCATCTACCCACCTTCTCCCCATATCCCCCAAACCCACCTTCCCCCCATATCGCCCAAACCCACCTTCCCCCCATATCCCCCAACCCCACCTACCCACCTTCTCCCCATATCCCCCAACCCCACCTACCCACCTTCTCCTCATATCCCACAATCCCACCTACCCACCTTCTCCCCATATCCCCCAACCCCACCTACCCACCTTCTCCCCATATCCCCCAACCCCACCTACCCACCTTCTCCTCATATCCCACAATCCCACCTACCCACCTTCTCCCCATATCCCCCAACCCCACCTACCCACCTTCTTCCCATATCCCCATACCCCACCACTCACCTTCCCCATATCCCCAACCCCATCTACCCACCTTCTCCCCATATCCCCCAAACCCACCTTCCCCCCATATCGCCCAAACCCACCTTCCCCCCATATCCCCCAACCCCACCTACCCACCTTCTCCCCATATCCCCCTAACCCACCAATCCACCTTCTCCCCATATCCCCAACCCCAGCTACCCACCTTCTCCCCATATCCCCCAACCCCACCGTCCCATCTTCTCCCCATATCCTCCAACCCCTCCTACCCACCTTCTCCCCATATCCCCCAACCCCACCTACCCACCTTCTCCCCATATCCCCCAACACCACCTCCCCACCCTCTCCCCATATCCCCAACCCCACCTTCTCCCCATATCCCCCAACTCCACCGACCCACCTTCTCCGCATATCCCCCAACCCCACCTACCCACCTTCTCCCCATATCCCCCAATCCCACCTACCCACCTTCTCCTCATATGCCCCAACCCCACATACCCACCTTCTCCTCATATCCCCCAAACCCCACCTACCCACCTTCTCCCCATATCCCCAACCCCACCTACCCACCTTCTCCCCTTATCCCCGAACCCCATCTACCCACCTTCTCCACATATCCCCCAAACCCCACCTACCCACCTTCTCCCCATATCCCCAACCCCACCTACCGACCTTCTCCCCATATCCCCCAACCCCACCTACCAACCTTGTCCCCATATCCCCCAACCCCATCTACCCACCTTCTCCCCATATCCCCAACCCCACCTACCCTCCTTCTCCCCATATCCCCCAACCCCACCTACCCACCTTCTCCGCATATCCCCCAACCCCACCTACACACCTTCTCCCCATATCCCCCAACCCCACCTACCCACCTTCTCCCCATATCCCCCAACCCCATCTACACACCTTCTCCCCATATCCCCCAACCCCACCTACACACCTTCTCCCCATATCCCCCAACCCCACCTACCCACCTTCTCCCCATATCCCCCAACCCCACCTACCCACCTTCTCCCCATATCCCCCAACCCCACCTACCCACCTTCTCCCCATATCCCCCAAACCCACCTACTCACCTTCTCCCCATATCCCCCAACCCGACCTACCCACCTTCTCCCCATATCCCCCAACCCCACCTACCCACCTTCTCCCCATATCACCCAACCCCACCTACCCACATTCTCCCCATATCCCCCAACCCCAGCTACCCACCTTCTCCCCATATCCCCCAACGCCACCTACCCACCTTCTCCCCATATCCCCCAACCCCACCTACCCAACTTCTCCCCATATCCCCCAACCCCACCTACCCACCTTCTTCCCATATCCCCCAACCCCACCTACCCACCTTCTCCCCATATCCCCCAACCCCACCTACCCACCTTCTCCCCATGTCCCCCAACCCCACCTACCCACCTTCTCCCCATATCCCCCAACCCCACCTACCCACCTTCTCCCCATGTCCCCCAACCCCACCTACCCACCTTCTCCCCATATCCCCCAAACCCACCTACCCACCTTTTCCGCATATCCCCCAACCCCACCTACCCACCTTCTCCCCATATCCAAAACCCCACCTTCTCCCCATATCCCCCAACCCCAGCTACACACCTTCTCCCCATATCCCCCAACCCCACCTCCCCACCTTCTCTCCATATTCCCCAACCTCACCTACCCACCTTCTCCCCATATCCCCCAACCCCACCTACCCACCTTCTCCCCATATCCCCCAAACCCACCTACCCACATTCTCCCCATATCCCCAACCCCACCGTCCCACCTTCTCCCCATATCCCCCAACCAATCCTACCCACCTTCTCCCCATATCCCCCAACCCCACCTACCCACCTTCTCCCCATATCCCCCAAACCCACCTACCCACATTCTCCCCATATCCCCAACCCCACCGTCCCACCTTCTCCCCATATCCCCCAACCCCTCCTAACCACCTTCTCCCCATATCCCCCAACCCCACCGACCCACCTGCTACCCATATCCCCCAACCCCACCGTCCCACCTTCTCGCCATATCCCCCAACCCCTCCTACCCACCTTCTCCCCATATCCCCCCACCCCACCTACCCACCTTCTCCCCATATCACCCAACGCCACCTACCCACCTTCTCCCCATATCCCCAATCCCACCTTCTCCTCATATCCCCCAACCCCAGCTACCCACCTTCTCCCCTTATCCCCCAACTCCACTGACCCACCTTCTACCCATATCCCCCAACCCCACCGTCGCACCTTCTCCCCATATCCCCCAACCCCTCCTACCCACCTTCTCCCCATATCCCCCAACCCCACCTACCCACCTTCTCCCCATATCCCCCAACCCCACCTACCCACCTTCTCCCCATATCCCCCAACCCCACCTACCCACCTTCTCCCCATGTCCCCCAACCCCACCTACCCACCTTCTCCCCATATCCCCCAAACCCACCTACCCACCTTTTCCGCATATCCCCCAACCCCACCTACCCACCTTCTCCCCATATCCAAAACCCCACCTTCTCCCCATATCCCCCAACCCCAGCTACACACCTTCTCCCCATATCCCCCAACCCCACCTCCCCACCTTCTCTCCATATTCCCCAATCTCACCTACCCACCTTCTCCCCATATCCCCCAACCCCACCTACCCACCTTCTCGCCATATCCCCCAAACCCACCTACCCACATTCTCCCCATATCCCCAACCCCACCGTCCCACCTTCTCCCCATATCCCCCAACCAATCCTACCCACCTTCTCCCCATATCCCCCAACCCCACCTACCCACCTTCTCCCCATATCCCCCAAACCCACCTACCCACATTCTCCCCATATCCCCAACCCCACCGTCCCACCTTCTCCCCATATCCCCCAACCCCTCCTACCCACCTTCTCCCCATATCCCCCAACCCCACCGACCCACCTTCTACCCATATCCCCCAACCCCACCGTCCCACCTTCTCCCCATATCCCCCAACCCCTCCTACCCACCTTCTCCCCATATCCCCCCACCCCACCTACCCACCTTCTCCCCATATCACCCAACGCCACCTACCCACCTTCTCCCCATATCCCCAATCCCACCTTCTCCTCATATCCCCCAACCCCAGCTACCCACCTTCTCCCCTTATCCCCCAACTCCACTGACCCACCTTCTACCCATATCCCCCAACCCCACCGTCGCACCTTCTCCCCATATCGCCCAACCCCTCCTACCCACCTTCTCCCCATATCCCCCAACCCCACCTAACCACCTTCTCCCCATATCCCCCAACCCCACCTACCCACCTTCTGCCCATATCCCCCAACCCCACCTACCCACCTTCTGCCCAAATCCCCCAACCACACCTATCCACCTTCTCCCCATATCCCCCAACCCCACCTACCCACCTTCTCCCCATTATCCCCCAACCCCACCTACCCACCTTCTCCCCATATCCCCAAACCCCACCTTCCCACCTTCTCCCCATATCCCCCAACCCCACCTACCCACCTTCTCTTCATATCCCCCAACCCCACCAACCCAACTTCTCCCCATATCCCCCAACCCGACCTCCCCACCTTCTCCCCATATCCCCAACCCCACTACCCACCTTCTCTTCATATCCCCCAACCCCACCTACCCACCTTCTCCCCATATCCCCAACCCCACCTACCCACCTTCTCCCCATCTTCCCCAACCCCACCTACCCACCTTATCCCCATATCCCCCAACCACACCTACCCACCTTCTCCCCATATTCCCCAACCCCACCTACCCACCTTCTCCCCATATCCCCCTAACCCACCAATCCACCTTCTCCCCATATCCCCAACCCCAGCTACCCACCTTCTCCCCATATCCCCCAACCCCACCGTCCCATCTTCTCCCCATATCCTCCAACCCCTCCTACCCACCTTCTCCCCATATCCCCCAACCCCACCTACCCACCTTCTCCCCATATCCCCCAACACCACCTCCCCACCCTCTCCCCATATCCCCAACCCCACCTTCTCCCCATATCCCCCAACTCCACCGACCCACCTTCTCCGCATATCCCCCAACCCCACCTACCCACCTTCTCCCCATATCCCCCAATCCCACCTACCCACCTTCTCCTCATATGCCCCAACCCCACATACCCACCTTCTCCTCATATCCCCCAAACCCCACCTACCCACCTTCTCCCCATATCCCCAACCCCACCTACCCACCTTCTCCCCTTATCCCCGAACCCCATCTACCCACCTTCTCCACATATCCCCCAAACCCCACCTACCCACCTTCTCCCCATATCCCCAACCCCACCTACCGACCTTCTCCCCATATCCCCCAACCCCACCTACCAACCTTGTCCCCATATCCCCCAACCCCATCTACCCACCTTCTCCCCATATCCCCAACCCCACCTACCCTCCTTCTCCCCATATCCCCCAACCCCACCTACCCACCTTCTCCGCATATCCCCCAACCCCACCTACACACCTTCTCCCCATATCCCCCAACCCCACCTACCCACCTTCTCCCCATATCCCCCAACCCCATCTACACACCTTCTCCCCATATCCCCCAACCCCACCTACACACCTTCTCCCCATATCCCCCAACCCCACCTACCCACCTTCTCCCCATATCCCCCAACCCCACCTACCCACCTTCTCCCCATATCCCCCAACCCCACCTACCCACCTTCTCCCCATATCCCCCAAACCCACCTACTCACCTTCTCCCCATATCCCCCAACCCGACCTACCCACCTTCTCCCCATATCCCCCAACCCCACCTACCCACCTTCTCCCCATATCACCCAACCCCACCTACCCACATTCTCCCCATATCCACCAACCCCAGCTACCCACCTTCTCCCCATATCCCCCAACGCCACCTACCCACCTTCTCCCCATATCCCCCAACCCCACCTACCCAACTTCTCCCCATATCCCCCAACCCCACCTACCCACCTTCTTCCCATATCCCCCAACCCCACCTACCCACCTTCTCCCCATATCCCCCAACCCCACCTACCCACCTTCTCCCCATGTCCCCCAACCCCACCTACCCACCTTCTCCCCATATCCCCCAACCCCACCTACCCACCTTCTCCCCATGTCCCCCAACCCCACCTACCCACCTTCTCCCCATATCCCCCAAACCCACCTACCCACCTTTTCCGCATATCCCCCAACCCCACCTACCCACCTTCTCCCCATATCCAAAACCCCACCTTCTCCCCATATCCCCCAACCCCAGCTACACACCTTCTCCCCATATCCCCCAACCCCACCTCCCCACCTTCTCTCCATATTCCCCAACCTCACCTACCCACCTTCTCCCCATATCCCCCAACCCCACCTACCCACCTTCTCCCCATATCCCCCAAACCCACCTACCCACATTCTCCCCATATCCCCAACCCCACCGTCCCACCTTCTCCCCATATCCCCCAACCAATCCTACCCACCTTCTCCCCATATCCCCCAACCCCACCTACCCACCTTCTCCCCATATCCCCCAAACCCACCTACCCACATTCTCCCCATATCCCCAACCCCACCGTCCCACCTTCTCCCCATATCCCCCAACCCCTCCTACCCACCTTCTCCCCATATCCCCCAACCCCACCGACCCACCTTCTACCCATATCCCCCAACCCCACCGTCCCACCTTCTCCCCATATCCCCCAACCCCTCCTACCCACCTTCTCCCCATATCCCCCCACCCCACCTACCCACCTTCTCCCCATATCACCCAACGCCACCTACCCACCTTCTCCCCATATCCCCAATCCCACCTTCTCCTCATATCCCCCAACCCCAGCTACCCACCTTCTCCCCTTATCCCCCAACTCCACTGACCCACCTTCTACCCATATCCCCCAACCCCACCGTCGCACCTTCTCCCCATATCCCCCAACCCCTCCTACCCACCTTCTCCCCATATCCCCCAACCCCACCTACCCACCTTCTCCCCATGTCCCCCAACCCCACCTACCCACCTTCTCCCCATATCCCCCAACCCCACCTACCCACCTTCTCCCCATGTCCCCCAACCCCACCTACCCACCTTCTCCCCATATCCCCCAAACCCACCTACCCACCTTTTCCGCATATCCCCCAACCCCACCTACCCACCTTCTCCCCATATCCAAAACCCCACCTTCTCCCCATATCCCCCAACCCCAGCTACACACCTTCTCCCCATATCCCCCAACCCCACCTCCCCACCTTCTCTCCATATTCCCCAACCTCACCTACCCACCTTCTCCCCATATCCCCCAACCCCACCTACCCACCTTCTCGCCATATCCCCCAAACCCACCTACCCACATTCTCCCCATATCCCCAACCCCACCGTCCCACCTTCTCCCCATATCCCCCAACCAATCCTACCCACCTTCTCCCCATATCCCCCAACCCCACCTACCCACCTTCTCCCCATATCCCCCAAACCCACCTACCCACATTCTCCCCATATCCCCAACCCCACCGTCCCACCTTCTCCCCATATCCCCCAACCCCTCCTACCCACCTTCTCCCCATATCCCCCAACCCCACCGACCCACCTTCTACCCATATCCCCCAACCCCACCGTCCCACCTTCTCCCCATATCCCCCAACCCCTCCTACCCACCTTCTCCCCATATCCCCCCACCCCACCTACCCACCTTCTCCCCATATCACCCAACGCCACCTACCCACCTTCTCCCCATATCCCCAATCCCACCTTCTCCTCATATCCCCCAACCCCAGCTACCCACCTTCTCCCCTTATCCCCCAACTCCACTGACCCACCTTCTACCCATATCCCCCAACCCCACCGTCGCACCTTCTCCCCATATCGCCCAACCCCTCCTACCCACCTTCTCCCCATATCCCCCAACCCCACCTAACCACCTTCTCCCCATATCCCCCAACCCCACCTACCCACCTTCTGCCCATATCCCCCAACCCCACCTACCCACCTTCTGCCCAAATCCCCCAACCACACCTATCCACCTTCTCCCCATATCCCCCAACCCCACCTACCCACCTTCTCCCCATATCCCCCAACCCCACCTACCCACCTTCTCCCCATATCCCCAAACCCCACCTTCCCACCTTCTCCCCATATCCCCCAACCCCACCTACCCACCTTCTCCCCATATCCCCCAACCCCACCTACCCACCTTATCCCCATATCCCCAAACCCCACCTACCCACCTTCTCCCCATATCCCCCAAACGCACCTACCCACCTTCTCCCCATATCCCCCAACCCCACCTACCCACCTTCTTCCCATATCCCCAAACCCCACCACTCACCTTCCCCATATCCCCAACCCCATCTACCCACCTTCTCCCCATATCCCCCAAACCCACCTTCCCCCCATATCGCCCAACCCCACCTTCCCCCCATATCCCCCAACCCCACCTACCCACCTTCTCCCCATATCCCCCAACCCCACCTACCCACCTTCTCCTCATATCCCACAATCCCACCTACCCACCTTCTCCCCATATCCCCCAACCCCACCTACCCACCTTCTCCCCATATCCCCCAACCCCACCTACCCACCTTCTCCCCATATCCCCCAACCCCACCGACCCACCTTCTCCCCATATCCCGAACCCCACCTACCCACCTTCTCCCCATATCCCCCAAACCCACCTACCCACCTTCCCCCCCATATCCCCCAACCCCACCTACCCACCTTCTCCCCATATCCCCCAACCCCACCTACCCACCTTCTCCCCATATCCCCCAACCCCACCTACCCACCTTCTCCTCATATCCCACAATTCCACCTACCCACCTTCTCCTCATATCCCCAACCCCATCTACCCACCTTCTCCCCATATCCCCCAACCCCACCTACCCACCTTCTCCCCATATCCCCCAACCCCACCTACCCACCTTCTCCCCATATCCCCAACCCCACCTACCCACCTTCTCTTCATATCCCCCAACCCCACCTACCCACCTTCTCCCCATATCCCCCAACCCGACCTCCCCACCTTCTCCCCATATCCCCCAACCCCACCTACCCACATTCTCCCCATATCCCCCGAACCCCACCTACCCACCTTCTCCCCATCTCCCCAACCCCACCTACCCACCTTCTCTTCATATCCCCCAACCCCACCTACCCACCTTCTCCCCATATCCCCCAACCCGACCTACACACCTTCTCCCCATATCCCACAACCCCACCTACCCACCTTATCCCCATATCCCCCAACCACACCTACCCACCTTCTCCCCATATTCCCCAACCTCACCTACCCCCTTCTCCCCATATCCCCCTAACCCACCAATCAACCTTCTCCCCATATCCCCAACCCCAGCTACCCACCTTCTCCCCATATCCCCCAACCCCACCGACCCACCTTCTCCCCATATCCCCCAACCCCACCGTCCCATCTTCTCCCCATATCCTCCAACCCCTCCTACCCACCTTCTCCCCATATACCCCAGCCCCACCTACCCACCTTCTCCCCATATCCCCCAACACCACCTCCCCACCCTCTCCCCATATCCCCCAACACCACCTACCCACCTTCTCCCCATATCCCCCAACCCCACCGTCCCATCTTCTCCCCATATCCTCCAACCCCTCCTACCCACCTTCTCCCCATATACCCCAACACCACCTACCCACCTTCTCCCCATATCCCCCAATCCCACCTACACAGCTTCTCCCCATATCCCCCAACCCCACCTACACACCTTCTCCCCATATCCCCCAAACCCACCTACCCACCTTCCCCCATATCACCCAACACCACCTACGCACCTTCTCCGCATATCCCCCAACCCCACCTACCCACCTTCTCCCCATATCCCCCAATCCCACCTTCCCACCTTCTCCTCATATGCCCCAACCCCACATACCCACCTTCTCCTCATATCCCCAACCCCATCTACCCACCTTCTCCCCATATCCCCCAACACCACCTACCCATCTTCTCCCCATATCCCCCAACCCCACCTACCCACCTTCTCCCCATATCCCCCAACCCCACCTACCCACCTTCTCCCCATATCCCCCAACCCCACCTACCCACCTTCTCCCCATATCCCCCAACCCCACCTACCCACCTTCTCCCCATATCCCCCAACCCCACCTACCCATCTTCTCCCCATATCCCCCAAGCCCACCTACCAACCATCTCCCCATATCCCCCTATCCCACCTACCCACCTTCTCCCCATATCCCCCAACCCCACCTACCCACCTTCTCCCCATATCCCCCAACCCCACCTACCCACCTTCTCCCCATATCCCCCTACACCACCTACCCACCTTCTCCCCATATCCCCCAACCCCACCTACCCACCTTCTCCCCATATCCCCCACCCCCACCTACCCACCTTCTCCCCATATCCCCCAACCCCACCTGCCCAACTTCTCCCCATATCCCCAACCCCACCTTCTCCTCATATCCCCCAACCCCAGCTACCCACCTTCTCCCCATATCCCCCAACCCCACCTACCCACCTTCTCCCCATAGCTCCCAACCCCACCTACCCACCTTCTCCCCATATCCCCCAACCCCACCTACCCACCTGCTCCCCATATCTCCCAACCCCACCTACCAACCTTCTCCCCATATCCCCCAAACCCACCTACCCACCTTCCCCCCATATCCCCCAACCACACCTACCCACCTTCTCCCCATATCCCCCATCCCCACCTACCCACCTTCTTCCCATATCCCCCAACCCCACCTACCCACCTTCTCCTCATTTGCCCCAACCCCACATACCCACCTTCTCCTCATATCCCCAACCCCATCTACCCACCTTCTCCCCATATCCCCAACCCCACCTTCTCCCCATATCCCCAACTTCACCTTCTCCACATAGCCGCAAACCCAGCTACCCATCTTCTCCCCATATCCCCCAACCCCACCTACCCGCCTTCTCCTCATATCCCCCAACCCCACCTACACACCTTCTCCCCATATCCCCCAACCCCACCTACCCACCTTATCCCCATATCCCCAAACCCCACCTACCCACCTTCTCCCCATATCCCCCAACCCCACCTACCCACCTTCTCCACATATGCCCCAAACCCCACATACCCACCTTCTCCCCATATCCCCCAACCCCACCTACCCACCTTCTCCCTATATCCCCCAATCCCACCTACTCACCTTCTCCCCATATCCCCCAACCCGACCTACCCACCTTCTCCCCATATCCCCCAACCCCACCTACCCACCTTCTCCCCATATCACCCAACCCCACCTACCCACCTTCTCCCCATATCCCCCAACCCCACCTACTCACCTTCTCCCCATATCCCCCAACCCGACCTACCCACCTTCTCCCCATATCCCCCTACCCCACCTACCCATCTTCTCCCCTTATCCCCCAACCCCACTTACCCACCTTCTCCCCATATCCCCCAACCCCACCTACCCACCTTCTCCCCATATCCCCAACCCCACCTACCCACCTTCTCCCCATATCCCCAAACCCCACCTACCCACCTTCTCCCCATATCCCCAACCCCACCAAACCACATTCTCCCCATATCCCCCAACCCCACCTACACACCTTCTCCCCATATCCCCCAACCCCACCTTCCCATCTTCTACCCATATCCCCCAAACCCACCTCCCCACCTTCTCCCCATAGACCCCCAAACCCACCTACCTACCTTCTCCCCATATCCCCAACCCCACCTACCCACCTTCTCCCCATATCCCCAAACCCACCTACCCACCTTCACCCCATATCCCCCAACCCCACCTACCCACCTTCTCCCCATATCCCCAACCCCACCTACCCACCTTCTCCCCATATCCCCCAACCCGACCTACCCACCTTCTCCCCATATCCCCCTACCCCACCTACCCATCTTCTCCCCTTATCCCCCAACCCCACTTACCCACCTTCTCCCCATATCCCCCAACCCCACCTACCCACCTTCTCCCCATATCCCCCAACCCCACCTACCCAACTTCTCCCCATATCCCCCAACCCCACCTACCCACCTTCTCCCCATATCCCCCAACCCCACCTACCCACCTTCTCCCCATATCCCCCAACCCCACCTACCCACCTTCTCCCCATGTCCCCAACCCCACCGACCCACCTTCTCCCCATATCCCCCAACCCCACCGTCCCACCTTCTCCCCATAACCCTCAACCCCTCCTACCCACCTTCTCCCCATATCCCCCAACCCCACCTACCCACCTTCTCCCCATATCACCCAACCCCACCTACCCACCTTCTCCCCATATCCCCAATCCCACCTTCTCCCCATATCCCCCAACCCCACCTACCCACCTTCTGCCCATATCCCCCAACCCCACCTACCCACCTTCTCCCCATATCCCCCAACCCCACCTACCCACCTTCTCCCCATATCCCCCAACCCCACCTACCCACCTTCTCCCCAAATCCCCCAACCCCACCTACCCACCTTCTCCCCATATCCCCAACCCCATCTACCCACCTTCTCCCCAAATCCCCCAAACCCACCTACCCATCTTCTCCCCATATCCCCCAACCCCACCTGCCAACCATCTCCCCATATCCCCCTACCCCACCTACCCACCTTCTCCCCATATCCCCCAACCCGACCTACCCACCTTCTCCCCATATCCCCCTACCCCACCTACCCATCTTCTCCCCATATCCCCCAACCCCACATACCCACCTTCTCCTCATATCCCCAACCCCATCTACCCACCTTCTCCCCATATCCCCAACCCCACCTTCTCCCCATATCCCCAACTTCACCTTCTCCACATATCCGCAAACCCAGCTACCCATCTTCTCCCCATATCCCCCAACCCCACCTACCCGCCTTCTCCTCATATCCCCCAACCCCACCTACACACCTTCTCCCCATATCCCCCAACCCCACCTACCCACCTTATCCCCATATCCCCAAACCCCACCTACCCACCTTCTCCCCATATCCCCCAACCCCACCTACCCACCTTCTCCACATATGCCCCAAACCCCACATACCCACCTTCTCCCCATATC
>NW_027252149.1:0-29891 GCF_044704955.1 Pristiophorus japonicus | reverse complement strand
CGATCCGCCGGCCATCCTGGATCCCTCGCCCCCCACCCGCAGTGCCCCCCCACTAGGCCCCTCTCTGCAGGGCTGCTTGTCTGTGGGGGCTGAGGCTGCAGGGTCTCTGTGTGAGGTCCGCGCCTGGGGCTTGTCTGTGGGGGCTGAGGCTGCAGGGTCTCTGTGTGAGGTCCGGGCCTGGGGCTTGTCTGTGGGGGCTGAGGCTGCAGGGTCTCTGTGTGAGGTCCGGGCCTGGGGCTTGCCTGTGGGGGCTGAGGCTGCAGGGTCTCTGTGTGAGGTCCGGGCCTGGGGCTTGCCTGTGGGGGCTGAGGCTGCAGGGTCTCTGTGTGAGGTCCGGGCCTGGGGCTTGTCTGTGGGTGGATTGAGGCTGCAGGGTCTCTGTGTGAGGTCCGGGCCTGGGGATTGTCTGTGGGTGGATTGAGGCTGCAGGGTCTCTGTGTGAGGTCCGGGCCTGGGGCTTGTCTGTGGGTGGATTGAGGCTGCAGGGTGTCTGTGTGAGGTCCAGGCCTGGGGCTTGCCTGTGGGGGCTGAGGCTGCAGGGTCTCTGTGTGAGGTCCAGGCCTGGGGCTTGTCTGTGGGGATTAAGGCTGCAGGGTCTCTGTGTGAGGTCCGGGCCTGGGGCTTGCCTGTGGGGATTAAGGCTGCAGGGTCTCTGTTTGAGATCCGGGCCTGGATTTGCCTGTGGGGATTAAGGCTGCAGGGTCTCTGTGTGAGGTCCGGGCCTGGGGCTTGCCTGTGGGGGCTGAGGCTGCAGGGTCTCTGTGTGAGGTCCGGGCCTGGGGCTTAGGCTGCAGGGTCTCTGTGTGAGGTCCGGGCCTGGGGCTTGCCTGTGGGTGGATTGAGGCTGCAGGGTCTCTGTGTGAGGTCCGGGCCTGGGGCTTGTCTGTGGGTGGATTGAGGCTGCAGCTCCAGCTCGGTCGGCGCTGCTCTCTGGGGTCCCAGGGCACGGCAGCACCCCGGGGAGCAGCAGCCTGTGGAGTGATGAAGTCTTCCCAGCTCCCACGGACCGTCCCCATCCACCTCCGGCCGAGGAGTGTGGGCCCATCGCCTGCAACGACCCACAAAGGTAAAGCGTGCGTCTCGTCCCCGTGGGATACCTGCACCATCGCTCTGCCAAGAACAGGTATCAGTTCCCTGGTGTAGATACGCAGCTTTGCCGTGACCGGGACCAGCTTGGGTCGTGCAGCTGGGTTAATCCACAGTTTATCACAAGTTCTCCGACTCATCAACGACTGACCCGAGCCCGTGTCCACTTCCATACTCACAGGGACTCCGTTGATTTTTACTTCCCTTATCACTGGGGGCGAATCGTCAGTACACGTGTACAGTCCCAACACCTCATCTTCTTCTGCCAGCTTCTCACTGGATGGTGGATCATCCCCCATCTCCTCAGCCACATGGTGAGTCTGATTTCTTTTACACATACGCTGAAGGTGGCCTTTCGTGTGGCAGGTATTGCACATGTACTCTGCAAACCTGCACCGGTGAGCCCCATAGCTTCCTCCATAGCGCCAGCATGGTGCTGCTTGATTGCCTCTCTCAGCGGACTCGGAGTTCCAGGACCCCGAGGTCCATGCTCCCTGCCCCGGGCAGAGCCACGTTCTGCAGTTTTGTCCGTGGTGGGCGCTATCCTGTGTGGATCGTTTGCTTGGTGCTGCAAGTCGAGGTCATATATGCCTGGCTGATGGTGATGGCCTTTATCAGGGTGACTGTGGGTTCCGTGGCTAGCAGTTTGTGAAGGAGGCCCTCGTGACCAATCCCCATGACGAAAACGTCCCGTAACACCTCGTCAAGGTGTGTGCCAAAATCACACGGCGCCACAAGTCTCCTGAGGTCCGCAGCATATTTGGTGACATCCTGGCCCTCGGGTCTGCAGTGATGGTAGAATTTGTATCTGGCCGTGAGCATGCTCTCCTTCAGTTTCAACTGGTCACGAATGAGTTCAGTTAGCTCCTCGTATGACTTGTCCCTGGTGCTTGCGGGTGCCAGCAAATCCCCGACGAGACAGTAAACCTCATCGCCACAACTGGAAAGCAATATCGCCTTACGCTTCTCTCTCAGTGCATCTGTGTCCTCCGTCAGGTCGTTTGCTGTGCAGTAGTACTCGAGCCCTTCTGTAAAGGCCTCCCAATCATTGCCCACGGTAAAATCCTCTAGCGAGCCCAGAGTAGCCATGGTTGCGTGGAGTTCGTCCGCTTCCTTGTCGCCAATGTGGGGCATGTAGCACTCAAACCACTGACTCCACACGGTCTGGTGTTGTAGTAACTGCTGTGACCTTTGTCCTTTATTGAACAGCCTCAGAGTGCCCCTCAGGTGTGGTGGTCAGCCTTTTATATTGCCTCTTGCAGATACTTCCAGGTTTCCCACCACAGCACATTCTGTGGGTACCATTGTGCTTACATTTGGACGATACACACACAATGGGGGAGAGAGAGAGAGAGAGACACACAGAGACAGACACCGGGGGGGCAGGGGAAGAGAGAGACTGGGGGTGGGGAGAGACTGGGGGTGTCATGTATCTTACATTATTATATATAACTGTATCCTAACATGCTATACATAACTGTCATAAGATATGACCTGTAACCACCAGCATACCTTACCACCAGGGGTGCACTTGCAAGAGACAGGTATATAAGGACAGGTCTCAGGCAAGTGCAGCATTCCAGAGCTGTGAAATAAAGGTGCAGGTCCAGAGTGACCTTGACTTCACTACATGCCTCGTGTGAATCTGTACTGAGGGGACAGGACTTTACAGGGGGGGAAGAGAGATGGGGGGAGAGAGAGAGAGACCGGGGGGTGGGGAGAGAGAAAGACTGGGGGCGAGAGAGAGACAAGGGGGAGTGAGAGTGACCGGGGTGGCGGAGAGAGAGAGAGACAGCGGGGGTCGGGGTGGGGGAGGGGGAAGAGAGGGGGGGGGGGGGGAAGAGAGAGAGAGAGAGACCGGGGTGGGGAGCAGAGGGGCGGGGGAGAGAGAGACGGGGTGGAGAGAGAGAGACTGGGGGGGGGGGAGAGAGAGTGAGACTTGGGGTGGGGGGAGAGAGAGAGAGACTGGGGTGGGGAGAGAGAGAGAGAGAGACTGGTGGGGGGAGAGAGAGAGAAACTGGGGTAGGGGAGGGAGAGAGAGAGAGACTAGGGCCGAGAGAGAGAGAGAGATACTGGGGGCGAGAGAGAGAGACTGGGGGACGGGGGGGGAAGAGAGACTGGTGGGGGGGACAGAAACTGGGAGGGGGGGAGAGAGACTGGGGGGGCGGGGAGAGAGATTGGAGGGGGGGGGAGAGAGAGAGAGAGAGAGAGAGAGACTGGGGGGGGAGAGAGAGAGAGAGAGACAGAGAGACTGGGGGGGGGGAGAGAGAGAGAGAGACAGAGAGACTGGGGGGGGGGGGAGAGAGAGAGAGAGTGAGACTGCAGGGGGAGAGAGAGAGACTGGGGGAAGAGAGAGAGACTGGGGGTGGGGGAGAGAGGGGGGGAGACTGGGGGGGAGAGAGAGAGAGAGACTGGGGTGGGGAGAGAGAGAGAGAGAGAGAGACTGGGGTGGGAGAGAGAGAGAGAGAGAGAGAGAGAGACTGGGGTGGGGAGAGAGAGAGAGAGAGACTGGGGTGGGGAGAGAGAGAGAGAGAGAGAGAGAGAGAGACTGGGGTGGGGAGAGAGAGAGAGAGAGAGAGAGCGAGACTGGGGTGGGGGAGAGAGTGAGAGAGACTGGGGTGCGGGAGAGAGAGACGGGGTGGGGGGGGAGAGAGAGAGAGAGAGAGAGAGAGAGAGAGACTGGGGGGGGGAGAGAGAGAGAGAGAGAGACTGGGGGCGAGAGAGAGAGACTGGGGGGGGGGAACAGAGACTGGGAGGCAGGGAGAGAGACGGGGGGAGAGAGACTGGGGGGGGAGAGAGAGTGAGACTGGGGGGGAGAGAGAGTGAGACTGAGGGGGTGGGGGAGAGAGAGAGACTGGGGGTGGGACAGACAGAGACTGGGGGGGGGGAAGAGAGAGAGAGAGAGAGAGAGAGAGAGAGTGTGAGCAACTGGGAGGAGGCCATCAGAGGGGAGGCAGAGAGGGATGGGGGAGAGGGGATCGAAGGGGAGAGAGAAAGAGAACTCGGTCCGGGGGTCACAAGCACGGGGAGCACAGTGGGGGTGGGGGAAGAACGTGGGGGGCGGGAATGTGATCCGGATGGTAGGACGGACCACGGTCTCCCAGCCCCACCCCTTTACACAACACCACGTTCTCCCTCCCCGGCCCTACATGGGCTGATTACCCAGAAAACTCAGTGTGTATGTGGCAAGTGACATCATTGGACTGGGCGAGATCCGGATGTCACTACACTGTCACTTTTCACCAATAAACCTGTTAACAATCCGTGACCCACACTGTGCCTCATCTATGGTGGGGGGAAGGGAGAGGGGAAGGTCAGGAACTTGCTGTGGGGAAAGGTCATGTATCCATGGGGGACGGGGGCGGGAAGCATGGGCAGGGGGAGGAGGTCAGGCTCTTGGGTGGTGGGGGACGGGAGCAGGAACTTGTTTGGGGGAGTGGGAGAAGTTCTTAACCCATGAGAAGATCTTAAACCGTAAGCTCTGGAAACCCCTCCCTAAACCTCTCGACCTCTCGACCTCTCTTTCCTCCTTTCAAATGCTCTTAAAACCTACCTCTTTGACCAAGCTTTTGGTCATCTGCCCTAATTTCTTCTTACGTGGCTCGGTGTCAAATGTATCTGTTTTATCTTATAACACGGCTGTGAAGCGCCTTGGGACGGTTTACTATGTCAAAGGCGCTATCTAAATACAAGTTGTTGTTGTTGAGTGAGTCGTGTCTGTTCCAAGTGAGCTCTCTCCTGCCTGGAGTCAGCAGTCAGAATGGCTCAAATTACACTTTGCAAAGTCACTGATTACGTTGGCAGGACGGTTTCAATTACATATTCCAGAGAAACTGCTGGGTGTGTCTTGTTCTCCAAGGGGACCAATCAGCAGGACTGACCATCAAGGGGGTCCAATCAGAGCTTTAGGTGTTACAAATAAACGCGTCCTTTTTTTCACTCCGAGAGTTGTGGGGATCGGGATCGCTCTCCCTGAAAAGGTGGTGGAAGCTGGTTCCATAAATCAGTTTAAAAGGGATTTGGACAGGTGCTCGAGGGTAAGGAACTTACAGGGTTACGGTCAGAAAGCGGGATGTGGGACACAGCACCATTGCTCTTTCACAGAGCCAGCACAGGCACGACGGGCCGAATGGCCTCCTCCTGTGCTGTAAGTTCTATGGTTCTGTCACCTCTCTGATCAAAAGTACTTCTCTCCATACCCGCCTCACTATTAGTTCCTTTACATACTCCCCTTGAGCTCTCTATTTTAAACTGCATTGCTTCCTCATTGTGCTAAGTCAAAGGGGAATTTTAACTCTCCCTGATTGGCAGGAAAGGATTGGGGGGAGTAGTTAACATAGTGTGGCACCATTTGCCACTCTGATCTTGTCAATCTATGCCGTGAATGCTGCTGTTTTTGATAGCGGATGAGCCTTCCACCAGACTCTGGTGGGAGCCTCATTATCAAATGCCACTCGACATTTTAACCTGGCCCCGATGGGGCGCTGGCTATGTCCATCTCACTAGCTGAGCCTCGAGAAGCCAGCGAGGTCGCTAAGGTAAGTAAAAAACAAAGATTCCTTACTGGAGCCAGAAGCAGCATGACTTCTCCCCCGGGCCCCTCCAGGAAAGTGTGTGTCTCCTCTGCCCCCAGCTGGGAGAGCCTGCAAACATGCTTTATGCCGAATGGACCTGGTTCCCAGTGGCCTTCTTACACTGATGGTGGGCAACATCTCGCCCTCCGATTCTCGCCATTCCACACCACTGGTTTGCCAAGTGCTGATTTCCGCCGCACCTCACTGATCTCAGCCAGGCCTGCAGTTAGGTGCTAGAGTTCACCAGGTCTCTGTGGCTTATTGCTTCCACAGGGGGTGGTACTACTGTTGCTTAGTATCACACTCTGCCGCTTGTTTAACCATGAATAATCAGTAAACCCTCAAATCAGAATCTCCTACAAATTGGGGGCTCATGCAGTTTTGAATGAGGTGCGCATTAGTTCAGCAAACCCACGATGTTGTGTACTGTCACTGAGCTAATGGGCAGCCCAAGTTTAATTGGCGAAAGCACAACTTCCACATAGCAGCAACTGGAGCATCAGATTTGGCCAGAACACCCTGAGCTAGGAAGGTGCAAATCAGTCCCTGATCACAATCTGTACATCCCTGCTGGATTTCAGCTGAGGGCACAGTTGTGTTCAGCTGTGGTGCCCTCTGTAGTTGGAGGTTCAAACCCCCTGTGCGGAGGGGAGGGGGCAGGTCGGAGGGCCTCCTCGTAGGACTGCTCCTGGGCATGGTCAAGGTGGTCATTAACCAGTCCAGGCAGCGGGCGGTCAAGGGGGTCGTTCAGCCCGACTGCCTGCGTCTCTTCTGCGGTTACATCTGAGTCAGGGTGTCCCTGGAGATGGAGCACGCGGTGTCCACCGGTACGCTCGCGGCCTTCCGCAAGAGGTGGGCGCCGGAGGGACTGGAGTGCATCATCACCCCCGGCAACCAAATTTGAATTTGATTTTATGTCCAAATGTTAATTTGTTTAAATTGCTGGTTTTTAGTGACCTCACCCCCTTTTAGCCAGGGGGCACTTGTATAATTCGTGTTTTGGTGCCCTCAAAAAATAAACCAAAAAAACAAAAAACAACAAGGGGGCACCTGAAAAGATTTTGGAGTGCCCCCCCTTTAATCAGGGGGCACTTGATTAAAGTATTACAACAAAAATAGTTGTAGAGCTGTTATTCCAATATTGGAGGGTCAAACCTCTAATCTCAAATTGCTCTGGTTTCAGGCAGTTATGTTTGGGGTTGTCTTTCCTCAATATCAGTCTCCAAGTATTGTGGGAAGATATTGCATTAATTTGACTAGTGAGCAGCTTTATAACACATGTATTAGCAAAAACCTTATCTTCTCTCTAAGTGGAGATTTTGCTGTGTATGCAGATGGATTTTCAGCAGGCTAAAAGCTAATAAAACTCTGTCTGGATTGACTTATCATATGCTAACTTGTAACACAGCCAAGCAAATGGATTTTACAATAATTCAAAACATCTGGCAGTAAGAGGTTCTCTTTCCCCCCATGAATAATCATCATAGACGGTCCCTCGAACGTGGATGACTTGCTTCCACACGAGTTCACAGATGTTTCAATGAAGGACCCGATGTTCCAGTCCTGAACTCCAGGGGGTGGAAGATGCCTGTGAGTGGATTTTTTTAACGTGTGGTAACTGTTGCACATCAGCCATCACATGGGCTTGACAGAGCTAGGTCTTTATCTAGTGGCAAGGATTGACCAGGACGGCTGGAGACCTGCTCTGCTACACGGACCTAGTGCGCGCACATATCACAGTGTGGGCTGGGAATAATAGAGATGTAATGTTTACAGTTTTACTTTGAAGTTTGGAGGACAAGCTGCTATAACTGGCTGGTCTTTGTAAATTATGTAATACTGAATTTGTTTTCTCCAAGACTGCCCCAGTAGGTAAATTCAGAACCAGAAAAATAAATATCGGGTGAGGGCAAGGAATGGCTTCTAGCTGTAAGACTGTGTCTTTTAAAGAAAATGGTTTCCGATGACTTTCTCCTCAAGAAATGTTCTCTGCTTATCTACATTAATGTCAACATTTGAAGTATCTGTTACAATAAATTGCTTATTTTTGCTGTTTAAAAACCCCCAGCCTGCAGGTGCTATCTAGACTTACACATGAAGAATAGACTTTTGGATGAGGTGGCAGAGGACTGTCCTGGTGAACTGTACACCAATAAGAGGGAGCTCCATGAGGAGGGGAAGGGAATTAGAGGGGGGAGGGAGGGAGGGGAAGAGGGCTATGAAAGAGCAGCCTCTGAAACATTGTATAGGATGCTGACTTTACCTTGAAGGCCAATGGCAGCTCAATGATGAACAGGTCCATGTAATCAAACTTTAAAAGTTTCAGCGATCTCTCCAGGAAGGGTCTGACCATCACCGGAGGGTGATAGGTGCTCCATAGCTGAAAGTTGGACTCGAAGTTAATACAACAAACTGAAACAGCATTATAATATTCAGGATTACAGAACACTGAGAGTTCTGTATTGAAGACATCACAACCTCCGATACACCAGTTATATTCACAGTTCAGTCTGAAATTGTGCTTTCACAATGCCTGGTATCAGTGCTACAGGAGAGAGATTCCCCATGCAGCTGAATCATATAGCCCCCAAAATGCCAGATTCCCCTCCCGCCCCCCTCCGCCGTGCTGAGCCGGTGTAATGTGCCTCTGGGAGAGCGAGGGGGAAGTCACAGTCCTGGCACGTGATCGCCATCCACTGTCGTCAGTAGAAAGTGCCGATGGGGTCAAGGTTGGCTGTAATACCCTCTCTCGTTGATAGGCTGCTGTCTCACTGTTCCCATATGAGGAGTGCCCACTTGAATGAGATATGGGAGAGCTGCTCACCCTTGCACAACTGGATCTCTCTACAAATTACCGCGCACAGGAAAGGAGCGAATCTAAAGCAGATAATGATTTGTAGAAACATTAAAGGTGCTATATAAATGCAGGCTGTTGTTGTTTAATATTTCTCTGCTGATTTACCATTGGTCCCTGGCGTAAGATGGAGAAATGCAGCCAGGGTTCCTGCTCCTGCTTGAGTCCTGAAGCGTGTGAGAGTGTGTACACGTTTGTGTGCATTTATGGATGTTTGTGCATATACATGCATTCACATGTATCTGCGTGTTGTGGGTTTGTGTGTACATGTGAGTGTGTGAGTGGTTGAGAGTGTACATGTACGTTTGTGTGTGCACACGTTCACTATCTGGGCACACACGTGAAAATGGCGAGGGAGCCAAAAGCTGCAGATGTACATAAAACAGAAGCTAATCAAGAGTCAGCAGGGAGAGGAGGAGAGAGAGAGAGAGGTTCTTCAAATGTTCATTACCTTGCCACAGTAATAGATCTCGTCTCGCCTCACTGCACCATCAGCGATTTTTTCCTGAATGGCCTCTCCGATCTCATCTTCATTACCGTACATCCATGCTCCATCAAAGTGGCGATAACCCACATCGATCGCTACTTTCATTGCATGGTAACACGCATCATGGGCAGTCTGTTAAAAAAGGAATGTATCAGCAAAACAGAAGACAAAACTGTTTCAAACCTAGAGCTCAGTGTATTGTTACTTTAAAAAAAAGTACCCCCCCTCTCCCACCCCCCCCCCCCCCCCCCAGGGTGTAGTGGGTGACAGCACCCACTACAGAAATGAACCCCAGTACTTTATCTGTATGCTTTATGGCCTTATCAACTTGCGTTGCTACTTTTAGCTATTCATGTACTTGTATTCTCAGATTGCTCCCTCTGGTGGCCCCGGCCTGCTGATGGTCTTGCAGGCTGGGACCGTGCCGATTTACATCAGTGGGCCGGGGCCATTGGAGGGAGCAGCGTGTGGCGGTATACCACTGCAGGGAGCAGCGCGTGCTGCTGCAGGAGGGCGATGGCTGACTGCAGTGAGGGCAGGTACAGCAGGAGCGGTGAGGTCGGGGTGAAGGAGCGGCGAGAGATTGTAGAGGGACGTGATCGGGGTCCAGGAGAGGCACGAGTTCGGGGCCCAGAAGAGGCGAGGGTCCTGGGGCAGCACAGGCCAGCCCACACTGCGATATGTGTGCACGCTCGGTCCGTGCAGCAGAGCGGTCTCCAGTCGTCTTAGTTAACCCTTGCCACTGGACCAAGACCTAGCTCTGTCAAGCCCGTGTGGTGGCTGGTGTGCAACGGTCACCACACGTTAGAAAAATCCACGCACAGGCATCTTCCACTCTTCAGGATGTAGTTCGGGATCCGGAATATTAGGTCCTTCATTGAAACACCTGTGAACTCATCCCTTTTTGGCGTGGAAGCAAGTCATCCTCGCTTCGAGGGACTGCCTATGATGATGATGATGATTCCCAGATCGCTTTGCTCCTCTACCCCATTTAGTTTTTTTAACCTTCCAAGGAATAATTACTTTCTTATTCCTCCTCCCAAAATGAACAAGTGCATGTATGCTATATGTGCCTGTATGTATTTAATTATCTGTGTGAGTGTATATATATTGACCGCACACACACATACACACAAATATACATGCACATGTACACACAAATACACATGCTCCACTACATTAACCTTCATTTGCCAATGTTTATGTCTTCCACATTATTAGCTGTACCCCACAATTTATCAATGTCTGTATGTGTGGCTTTGTCCATACGTGTGCGTGTGTGCATGTGCATATGTACAGCCATAGGGACACACCTGGTATTCAGTACATTCTCTCTCTGTGGGGACACACATATGCTGTACATACTCTATAGGGTCACAGGGAGTACACACTCTATAGGGTCACAGGCAGTACACACTATGGGGACACAGGCAGTACACACTCTATGGGGACACAGGCAGTACACACTCTATGGGGACATAGACAGTACACACTCTCTATAGGGACACAGGCAGTACACACTCTATATAGACACAGAGAGTACACACTCAATTGGGACACAGGCAATACACACTCTATAGGGACACAGACAGGGAGTACACGCTCTCTCTATAGGGACCAGGCAGTACACACTCTATAGGGAGACAGGCAGACTCTTTCTATAGGGACACGGGCAGTACACACTCTCTCTATAGGGACACACACAGGGAGTACACACTCTCTATAGGGACACAGGCAGTACACACTATGGGGACACAGGCAATATGCATTCTCTCTATAGGGACACGGAGTACACACTCCCTCTATAGGGACACAGGCAGTACACACTCTTTCTATAGGGACACACACAGGGAGTACACATTTTCTCTACAGGGACACAGGGAATATGCATTCTCTCTATAGGGACACAGGGAGTACACACTCTCTATAGGGGCACACACAGGGAGTACACACTCTGTAGGGACACAGGCAGTACACACTTTCTATAGGGTACACTCTATGGGGACACAGGCAGTACACACTCTCTCTATGGGGACACACACAGGGAGTACACACTTTATAGGGACACAGGGAGTACACACTCTCTATAGGGACATGCACAGGGAGTACACACTCTATAAGCACACAGGCAGTACACACTATAGGGACACAGGGAGTACACACTCTCTCTCTAGGGTCACAGGCAATACACTCCCTCTATAGGGACACAGGCAGTACACACTCTATGGAGACACAGGGAGTACACACTCTCTCTATAAGGACACAGGCAGTACATGCTCTCTATAGGGACACAGGGAGTACACACTCTTTCTATAGGGACACAGGGAGTACACACTCTCTATCGGGACACAGGGAGTACACACTCTTTAGGGACACAGGGAGTACACATTCTCGCTATAGGGACACAGGCAGTACACACTCTCTCTACAGGGACATAGGTAGTACACACTCCCTCTGTAGGGACACAGGCAGTACATACTCTATAGGGACACAGGCAGTACACACTCTCTATAGACACACACACACAGAGTACGCACTCTCTATATGGGGACACAGGCAGTACACACTCTTTCTATAGGGACACAGGGAGTACACACTCTCTCTATAGGTACACAGGGAGTACACACTCTATGGGGACACAGGGAGTACACATTCTCTCTATGGGGACACAGTCAATACGCACTCTCCCTATGGGGACACAGGCAATACACACTCTCTATAGGGATACAGGCAATACACACTCTATAGGGACACAGACAGTACACACTCTATAGGGACACAGGGAGTACACATTCTCTCTATAGGGACACAGACAGGGAGTACCCACTCTCTATAGGGACACAGGCAGTACACACTCTATAGGAACACAGACAGTACACTCTCTATAGGGACACAGACAGTACACACTCTCTCTATAGGGACACAGACAGGGAGTACACACTCTCTCTATAGGGACACAGGCAGTACACGCTCTCTCGATAGGGACACAGGCAGTACACGCTCTCTCTATAGGGACATAGACAGTACACACTCTGTCGAAAGGGACACAGACAGGGAGTACACGCTCTCTCTATAGGGACCAGGCAGTACACACTCTCTCTATAGGGACACAGGCAGTACACGCTCTCTCTATAGGGACCAGGCAGTACACACTCTCTCTATAGGGACTCAGGCAGTACACGCTCTCTCTATAGGGATACAGGCAGTACACACTCTCTCTATAGGGACACAGACAGGGAGTACACGTTCTCTCTATAGGGACCAGGCAGTACACACTCTCTCTATAGGGAGACAGGCAGTACACACTCTCTCTATAGGGACACAGACGTACACACTCTCTCTATAGGGACACAGACAGGGAGTACACACTCTCTCTATAGGGACACATGCAGTACACGCTCTCTCTATAGGTACACAGACAGTACACACTCACTCTGTAGGCAGGTTACTGAAGTGCACCGAGTAACCACAAGGGAGCGATGTGAACCCTTTTGAGAGACCACAATGGAGGAGTGACAGGCAAAGGTTGGAGAGAAAGATTGAAAATAAGAGACATACTTACAATTTTGGGTGCAGAGAAAGTTCCCAATCCAATAATGGGAATGCTGTTTCCATCATTTAAAGGGATTCGATAATTTTGTGCTGTCAAGCTCATTTCTGTAACCTGCTCAGACAAAATATGTGAATCCAAGTCTCTCTCAAGTTTTAATAGCCAACATCCACGTGAACCACAAAGGGGAAGGGCCATCTACTTAACCATGTAACTGTTAACCCTCTGACTTCCAAACTCTCCTTACAGACTTTAAACTTATAATCAAACATCTTTTCTGAAATAAAATGGAAAATCGTTAACTGAGACCGAATATGAGAGGTCCTTATTGCTTCAGTCACATGGTACCAGAGATACACATCTGCAAACACCTTTCAGCAGGGCTCACTGGATACTGGTTAGGGCCATAGGTCGGGCAAATTTACCGTCTCACACACAAGGTGCAGGCAGATAAATAACCGGTCTTCGTATTTCCAGATAGGAAACATGGAGTGCAATCTTTCTATAGGGTGACACCTTGACATTCAAGGGCATTCCCATCACCGAATCCCCCACCGTCAACATCCTGGGGGTCACCATTGACCATAAACTTAATTGGACCAGCCACATAAATACTGTGGCAACAAGAGCAGGTCAGAGGCTGGGTATTCTGCTGTTATGTATTGTCCAGGTACATTAAATGTTTAAGTACAATGGTGCGCCACAGGGGGCGCTGTGGTGAAAGTACCTGCGAGACAGAGAATAAAAGGCTGCCCACCACACCTGAGAGGCACTCTGGAGTTACACAATAAACGACTAAGGTTACAGCAGTTACTACAACACCAGACCGTGTGGAGTCAGTGATTTGAGTGCTACATGCCCCACATTGGCAACGAGGAAGCGGACGAACTCCACGCAACCATGGCTACTCTGGGCTCGCTAAAGGATTTTACCGTGGGCAATGATTGGGAGGCCTTTACAGAAGGGCTTGAGTACTACTTCACAGCAAATGACCTGACGGAGGACACAGATGCAATGAGAGAAGCGTAAGGCGATATTGCTTTCCAGTTGTGGCGATGATGTTTACTGTCTCGTCAGGGATTTGCTGGCACCCGCAAGCACCAGGCACAAGTCATACGAGGAGCTGGTCGCACTCATTCGTGACCAGTTGAAACCGAAGGAGAGCATGCTTACGGTCAGATACAAATTCTACCATCACTGCAGACCCGAGGGCCAGGATGTCACCAAATATGCTGCGGACCTTAGGAGACTCGCGACGCCATGTGATTTTGGCGCACACCTTGACGAGGTGTTATGGGACGTTTTTGTTATGGGGATTGGCCATGAGGGTCTCCTTCACAAGCTGTTAGCCACGGAACCCACAGTCATCCTGACAAAAGCCATCACCATCAGCCGGGCATATATGACCTCGACTTGCAGCACCCAGCAAATGATCCACACAGTCTCGAACCCAGCAGGCACTGTCCACAGTTTAGCACCGACCACGGACAAAACTGCAGAACGTGGGGGCAGAGAGCATGGACCTCGGGGTCCTGGAACTCAGAGTCCGCTGAAGGGGGCCAATCAAGCAGCACCATGCTGGCGCTGTGGAGGAAGCCATGGGGCTCACCGGTGCAGGTTTGCAGAGTAAACGTGCAATACCTGCCACCTGAAAGGCCACCTTCAGCGTATGTGTAAAAGAAATCGGACTCAGCATGTGGCTGAGGAGATGCTGGATGATCCACTGTTTAGTGAGGAGCAGGCAGAAGAAGATGAGGTGTTGGGACTGTATACGTGTACCGACGATTTGCTCCCAGTGATAATGGAAGTAAAAATTGACGGAGTCCCAGTGAGTATGGCAGTGGATACGGGATCGGGTCCGTCATTGATGAGTCAGAGAACTTTTGAGAAACTGTGGGGTAACCCGGCTGCATGACCCAAGCTGGTCCCTGTCATGGCAAAGCTGCGTACCTACACCAAGGAACTGATACCTGCACATACGCTCTGCTGAGAACAGGTATCTCACGGGGGCGAGACGCACGGTTTATCTTTGTGGGTCATTGCAGGCGATGGGCCGACGTTCCTCGGCAGAAGATGGATGGGAAGGTCCGTGGGAGCTGGGAAGACTTCATTCCTCCACAGACTGCTGCTCCTCAGGTTCCCAAGAGCAGCGCTGACCGAGCTGGAGCTGCAGCCTAAATCCACACACAGGCGACAGTGGCCCAGAACTCCTGACCCCAAGTAATTCTGCAGCTTCAGCCTCCACAGACGAGCAGACCCTGGAAGAACGTGTTTGCAGGTGCGGGCCGATTGCTGGGGTGTGGGCCGGCGGGGCGCTGCGGGCGATGAGCGGGAGGTCCATCGAGGGCCGATGGATCTGGGGGGCCCACGCAGAGGAAAAGCAGGGCGGAGGTAGCAGCTGCGATGGTGACGGCCACGGCGGCCGCAGGAGGGGCGGCAAGTGCAGAGACAACGGTGGGAGCGGAGGCTGCAGCGGTGGCTGGCGTGACTCGGGAGAACGCGAGCCAGAGCGGTGGATGCGGCAGCAAGTACGGAGGGACTCACAGGGACTGTGACTGATCGAGTCCAGGGAGCCACTTCTGCCAAGCTGGGTTGCTCTGGGCCGTTTTTTTCCCTTCCTTTCTTCCTTGTCCCTTTTGTTCTTTCTTTGCCAGTGAGCTCAAGATGGTGGTGAGCCTCGTGGCAACGGAGCTCTGCAGACAAAGGCCAGCAGAACACCTAAGATGGCGGTGCCCAAGGGAAGCCTCGTGGGAGCCACAAAATGGCATCTTAGAAGGGAAATGCACCCGGGAGTCTTAAAAGGGCCTTACATCGTTGGCGGTCCCCACATAAAGACTTTTGTAAGGCAACAGCGAGTCTAAATGAGCTATGTGAATGTAGGATGACGGATTTATGATAAGAATTAATATTTTAATGCTGAATGGTTATTGTGTTTAAAATAATGGATATGAATTATGAATTACGATAAGAGTTAATAGTTCAATGCTGAATGGTCACTGGGTTTAAAATTATAGATATGAATTACGGAAAGAGTTAATACCACGAGGTTCAAGTAAAAGGGATATGGATCCGTGTCTAACATTACCAACGGGCTAATGCGATTTTCGATTAAGGGGATTCATGCAATGGTTCAGCGGCTGCTAAGGCGGCTACTTCATGAGAATAGAGGCAATGCACCAGTTGCGATACCCTGTCTCAGTGCAGCCCATTACCTCGGGCAAAAAGGGGCTGTGTACCGCCACAGTACCTCACCCAGAGGAGCTGGGATTAAATAACTGTTCAGTGTACCTGCAACCTTTTGACATAACATCGGCATCACATATTCTATGTACCATACAAATGTACCGTCTATGTATACCTGCTTTCTGTTGGAGGTTATGCTCGTGTACTTTATCACCCATGTAAGGACTGCAAGTACCACATGCTTGCACTGGGTCCTCCACATGGGGGAGAAGAGGGAAGTGGATGGTCATGGACTCACACCCACAAATCAACCAGGACCAACAAGGTCGAGGCCACCGGCAATGACTTTTGGAACTGGGGGGGGGAGTGAGATGTTATGTATTGTCCAGGTACATTAAATGTATCTGTACAATGGTGCGCCACAGAGGGTGCTGTGGTGGGAGACCTGAAAGTACCTGCGAGACAGAGTATAAAAGTCTGCCCACCACACCTGAGAGGCACTCTGGAGTTACACAATAAAGGACTAAGGTCACATCAGTTATATCAACACCAGACCGTGTGGAGTCAGTGATTTGTGTGCTACATACACCACATCTGCGGCAAGTGTCTCCCCTCCTGACTCCCCAGAGCCTTTTCACCATCTACAAGGCACAAGTCAGGAGTGTGATGGAATACTCCCCACTTGCCTGGAAGAGTGCAGCTCCAACAACACTCAAGAAGCTCAACACCATCCAGGACAAAGCAGCCCGCTTGATTGGCTCCCCATCCACCACCTTAAACATTCACTCCCTCCACCACCGATGCACCGTGGCTGCCATCTACAAGATGCACTGCAGCAACTCGCCAAGGCTTCTTCGACAGTACCTCCCAAACCCGTGACCTCTACCACCTCGAAGGTCAAGGGCAGCAGGTGCATGGGAATACCACCACCTCCACATTCCCCTCCCAGTCACACACCATCCTGACTTGGAAATATACCGTCGTTCCTTTGTCGTCGCTGGGTCAAAATCCTGGTAAATGGCAAGTTCGGTAAGTAATCATCAGATTGTAATTTGACTTTGTCTGGCAACATAAAGAAACTGGAGGGTCAGTGACAGTTAGCAGTTAACAGCTATCAGCTGCAAGTGGTTGCTTGCACTGAAAACCGGCTTTTCCGATCTGTCAAGCTGGAGCTTGACAGATCATCCGCATTTCAGGAGCGAGGACATTTGCACAGGCAAGATTGTGGGACTTACCCATATCTTGCCCAGCAAATGTCCTCAAAACTATTACAGGTGTAAGAGTTTTAAAACACACAAAAACATTGTAAACTAAAAATTTAAAAACACGTTATTGTTAAAAGCCCTCCCCACTATGGTAAGTTTTTTAAACCATGATTAAAAAAACTTTTTAAAAATCGGAAAAATATATATGTTTTTAAATACATAAATAACTTTAATTTAAATCAATGAAAATATGTTGTGCATTTTTTCTATCTTTTATTATTGGTTATTAGTGTTTGGTCACCAGCCTGTCCTCACCGCACAGCACTGCCCCCCAAACATCAAGGTCCACGACATGGCCCTGGACACAGTGGATCACTTCCCATATCTCGGGAGTCTCCTATCAAGAAGAGCAGGCATTGATGATGAGATCCAACACCGCCTCCAGTGTGCCAGTACAGCCTTCGGCCGCCTGAGGAAAAGTGTTTGAAGATCGTCCCGCAAAACTGTCACCAAGCTCATGGTCCACAGGGCCGCAGTAATACCTGCCTCCTGTATGGCTCAGAGACATGGACCATATACAATAGACGCCTCAAGTCGCTGGAGAGATACCACCAGCGATGTCTCCGCAAGATCCTGCAAATCCCCTGGGAGGACAGATGCACGAACGTTAGTGTCCTCGTCAAGGCCAACATCCCCAGCAGTGAAGCACTGACCACACTTGATCAGCTCCGCTGGGCAGGCCACATAGTTCGCATGCCAGACACGAGACTCCCAAAGCAAGCGCTCTACTCGGAACATGTCCACGACAAATGAGCCAAAGGCGGGCAGAGGAAATGTTACAAGGACACCCTCAAAGCCTCCCTGATAAAGTGCGACATCCCCACTGACACCCGGGAGTCCCTGGCCAAAGACTGCCCTAAGTGGAGGAAGTGCATCCGGGAGGGCACTGAGCACCTCGAGTATCGTCGCCGAGAGCGCAGGCAGTGGAAGGAGCGTGGGGCAAACCAGGCTCCCTGCCCATCCTTTCCCTCAACGACTATCTGTCCCACCTATGACAGAGACTGTGGTTCTCGTATTGGACTGTACAGCCACCTAAGAACTCATGCTAAGAGTGGAAGCAAGTCTTCCTCGAACCCGAGGGACTGCCTATGTTTAGGGGGCTTTCTCATTCATAATAATGGGAACTCCAACTTACGGAGTTCCCATTATTATGAATGAGAACATACTTTGCCTGATTGGCTGCCCAGACCCATGTGACTGTAGCTCCAGGCCTGCGCACATGCTGACGTGCACATGCTGCAACGCGCAGTCAGTGGAGGCCTCAGGACCGGGAACTCGCGTTGGCGCAGCAGCGCTTCTTTTTTATAAAATCCATTCCAACGCCCGCGGGAAGGAGAAACCGGGATTTCTGGGCCATTGCTATTCAGAACTGGCTGGTTTATTCGCAAAAGGTTTAACAATCACAATACACATTACCAGTTCAACTATTTTAGTTGTGCACTTGAAACAAATGCCCCCTACAAGGGGGGTCACACTCCAAAATAAGTTTTTTTCCAGTGCCCCTTTTTGGTTTTATTTTTTGAGGGCACCAACACACAAATTATATAAATGCCCCCTGGCTAAAAGCGGGGGGGCACTAAAACTGGCAAATTAAACAAATTAAACTTTAAACTTAAATGATCAAATTAAAATTCTGTTCCCGGGGGTGATGATGCACTCCAGTCCCTCCGGCGCCCACCTCTCGCTGACCGCCCGCTGCCTGGACCGGCAAATGACCCCCTTGGCCGTGCCCAGGAGCAGTCCTACGAGGAGACCCTTGGACCTCCCCGCTCCCCTCCGCACAGGGTGCCCAAAGATCAGGAGTGTGAGACTGAAGTGCAGCCAGAAATTGAGGAGCAGCCCCTTTAAATATTGAAACAGGGGCTGCAACCTCGCACACTCCATAAAAACATGGAACACGGACTCTTCCAGATCGCAGAAATTGCAGGCGGCCTGGGAGCCCGTGAAGTGACTTAAAAAACGATTGCACGGGACTGCTCCATGCACCACCCTCCAGGCCAAGTCCCCAATAAATAGTGGGAGGACTCCCGCATAGAGTGCACTCCATTGGGGACCCCCACCTCCTCTGGACGGCAAGATGGTGCGCCATGGCGTGTCCGGACGGCAGACGAGGATGGCAAGGTGGAGAGTGTGCAGGAGCAGCCCGTACAGGAAACCCCTCCGCGCGGAACTGAAAGGCATGGAGGGGATTTCCCCGAGGCGGCTCAAGTTGTGAGGAGGCGGCTCAAGTTGTGAGGTGCCGGCTCCCGAGGGAGATACCGGGGCTTGGCGCCGATGAGGAATTCCGTCCGGACGGGGGTCAGTTCGGACGGGATCTCCCACGTGCTTGAGCCTTCTCAACACACCTAACTGAGTGCTGTTTTTAGCGACTCGATGGCATCGGCCGCGCGGTGGACGTCAGCCCAGTTTAGGCGCCATGCCAGTACGTCTGGTGCCATCCAGCCCGCTCCTCCGCCATCGAGCAGGTTACTGACCCTGGTCATCTCGCCAGCCACGGCCCTCTCATCCGCCTGCCACCTAAAACTGCGGTTGTGGAGGTACGGATTCCCGAGCAGCAGCTCCTGAAGGACAGCCGCCACTCCAGACGGGGGAGAGCTGTGCTCAGTGGCAACTCTGTTCCAGACCCTGATGAGTTCCTGGTAAAAGACAGGCAGCACCCACATGGCGGTCCTGACGCCCCCCAGGCTCGCAGACAGGAGCTGTATGTCGTAATTGAGGTTGTACTGCTGGTGGAAGAAATACCATCTAGGAGGGGGCTCAATGTAGAAGTATCTCTGCAGGGTCTGAAGATGGAAAGTCGCATGCTGGGTGCTGACGCACACCAAAGCCTGACCGCCTTCCCTAAGCGGGAGACTCAAGGCCGCGGCAGAGTGCTTCCTGTTGTTCCAGAAGAAGTCCACCAGCTTCTTCTGTATCTTGGTGACAAACGCAGGGGGAGGGGTCAAAGTGACCACAGCATAGCGGCCACCAGCTGGTTTATGACTAGCGCTCGACCCCTGTAGGACAGCACTCGGAGCAGTCCTGTCCAGCGCCCTAGGCAAGCGGTGACTTTTGCCTCCAGCTCCTGCCAGTTCGAGGCCAGGCTTCCTCGTCTGGGCTAAGATAGACTCCCAGATAGAGGAGATGGATACTGCTCCAGGCAGAAGGCTTGAACTCCTCCGGCAGGGAGTCCACCCACCACTGACCCACCAGGAGTCCGGAGCATTTCTCCCAGTTGATCCTGGCGGAGGATGCGGCCAAGTAAATCTCCTGGCACTCACGCATCCTCCGCAGGTCAACGGGATCCTCGACCATGAGGAGCACGTCATCGGCGTAAGCCGAGAGGACGACCTCCATGCCCGGCCCTTGCAGAGCCAGTCCTGTCAACCTATTCCACAAGAAAGGCTCCACGCAGATGGCATATAACTGGCCGGACATGGGGCATCCTTGGCGCACCCTTCTCCCAAAGCGAAGGGGCGCCGTCAAAGATCCATTAACCTTAATGAGACACTCCACGGCGGCGTACAAAAGTCGGATCCAGGCGATGAAATGCATCCCGAACCCGAAAGCGCACAGAGTTCCGAACAGATAATCGTGATCCACCCTGTCGAACGCCTTCTCTTGGTCTAGGGAAAGGAAGGCGACCAACAGACCAGCCTCCTGGGAATGATGGATGAGGTCCCGGATCAGATGGATGTTATCGTGGATTGTCCGGCCCGGGACCGTGTAGGACTGGTCGGGGTGGATCATGTGGTCCAGCACGGTATCAAGGCGAGCAGACATCACCCTGGTGAAGATTTTGTAGTCCGTGCTGAGGAGGGAGACCGGGCGCCAGTTCTTAAGTAGGCGGAGATCGCCCTTCTTAGGTAGCAGGACGATGACTGCCCTGCGCCAAGAGAGGGCATCTCCCCGGTCGCCAGACTTTCCCCTAGGACCCACGCGTAGTCGCCCCCCAGAACGTCCCAGAACGCCCTGTGGAACTCCACGGTCAGCCCGTCCAGCCCCGTGGGCTTTCCCTTTGAGAGCCGGTCGAGGAAACCGGTCAGCTCCGCCAGGCTTAGTGGAGCTTCCAGATTTTCGGCGCCCTCCGGGCCTTCGGCAGGTCCTCCCACAAAACTCTACGCGCTTCCTCACTGGACGGCTCCGGAGAGAACAGAGCCCTGTAATATTCACGGGCCCTGTTGCTGATGCCCTCCAGATCTGAGACGAGAGCCGTCATTGGCCAGCAGCATCAAGAGCTGCTTACGGACACTCTGTCTTTTTTCCAGCGAGTAGAAGAAGGGGGAGCCGCGGTCCAGATCCCGCAGGAACCGGATCTGCGACCTCACGAACGCGCCTCGGGACCCGACGAACTGCAGGTCCTTCAGCGTGGCCTTCTTCGCTTCGTACACCGTCCGCAGGGCCGGGTCCTGGACGACTTGACTGAGACGGGTTTCCAGGTCGAGCACCTCTTTTTCTAGGTGCCTGATCCTGGCCGCCCGCCTCTTGGTCGACCCCCTCGTATACTCTTGACAGAAGAGACGGACATGAGCCTTGCCCACGTCCCACCATAGCCTCAAGGAGGGGAAGCCCCCCTGCTTCCTTCTCCACTTGGCCCAGAATCGACGGAACGAGTCCTGGAACCGCACGTCCTCCAGCAGCTGGTTGTTAAAATGCCAGTACGTGGACCCCGTCCTCGCGCGGAGCGAAGCGAGCTCCGCCCACACCAAGTGGTGGTCCGAACACGGCACTGGCCGCATGGAGGCCGTCAGGACGCAGGAAACGTACGCCCGAGACACGTAAAGGCGGTCGATTCTGGACCATTCTCTTCCAGGCCTCACCCAAGTAAAGGCGCTGGAGTCGGGATGGAGATTTCACCGACCAGGTCCCTCAACTTCTCGATCGCCGTCATGCTCTGAGGGGCACCGGAGTGATCCCTCGCCTCGAGGGTGCAGTTAAAATCCTCCCCGAGGACAATGCAGTCGCCGACGTTGACGGAGCCTATAAGAGTGGCCACTTCTTCAAAGAAGTGCGTTTGCTGCGGGCCGGGCTGAGGGGCGTACACGTTCATGAGATGGAGCGGCACATCCCCCAGGCGAACCATGACATGCAGCAAGCGGCCTGGCATGGGCTCCTCGACCCCCAAGATCTCCAGCTGAAAATGTGGGGCCAGCAAGATAGCCACCCCACAAGAAGTGGCGGTGAGGTGGCTCAAGAGGACCTTTCCTTGCCATTCCCGGAGCCACGTAGCCTCTTCTCCCTCAATGGTGTGGGTTTCTTGCAGGAAGCACACCGCATATTTCCCCTCCCATAGGAGCGAAAAATTGTTAAATTTATGGCGTGCCTCTCTGCCGCCATTGATGTTGAGGCTGGCTCTGGTTATCTTCATGGAAAAAGCATATTGCAACCTCTAACTTAACCTACTGTGGAGGGGGAGCGGAGTCGTTTGATGACCTCCACTCCCTCAGCAGCCCAGCGATGAATGTTCTGAGCCAGCGCAGCTCAAGGGTTTCTGGTTTTGATAGGGTCCTATCCACGCCCATGGTTTTAGCGGCGGCGCGGACGGACCTGATGAGCAGCGCCGGCTCGGACCATTTTTCCAGGGCCAGATGGACCCAGTTGCGGCGACCCTGGCTCTGGACCATAAAGTCCCGGAACTCCTTTACAGGAATGAGGGGGGACTCAGCGGCGGGCACGAGGAGATCCACCGCCTCACTGGCGATGGACTCCAGATCTTCTCCCGCGCCCTCCACCGAGTCCCCATCCCCCTCCGGGAGGTCGCCGCCAGCAGCCAGTCCGTCGACCGCACGAGGTACGGCAAACGGCCCGGTCGCTCCATCCGACCCTGGCTCTGCCCCGATCCCACCCCCAGGATCATCGGCTCTTTTATTTGTGGTGCCGGGTCAGGAAGCGACAGCGGAAGGGGTTCCTCCTCCGCCCCAGGGATCGGGGAACACGGAGAGACCTGGTCAAAGAAATGCTCCAGGTCCTCCAAGTCCCCCAGCTCCAAAGTTGGGGACGAGGGTTGGTGTTCTTCCCCCACCCCGCCGGCACCCCCCGGCCAAGCGTGTGGATGTTTGTAAAATCATTAAATTGTTCATTATCTGCCGGATCGAGCAAGTCCCGGGGGATGTTGATTGTTGGCTGGGCGGGCTCAGGTTCGGCCTTTTTGGCCCCGCCCGCCTCAGTCCCCGGGACGCTCGACCCGGCGGCAACTCATTCCTCCGCCGGTTCCACGCCCCCCACGACAGGCAGATCTTCCTTGCCATCCACGGGAGGCAGAGGCTGGGCAGCCTCGACTATCTGACCCTCCCCGGGGACAGATTCCTCCCGCCTACGGTGCAGTTTGGGGGGCGCTGGTGGAGGACGCGGGACACACAGCGGGCACCGACTCCTCCGCGGAGGGATGTTGTTCCTCCTCCACCTCATTGGAGCGGCGCCTCCTTTTTTTTGAGAGGGAGCGCGGAGGCAGGGGAACCTCCATGTCTGCCGAGGCCTCCTACTCCACTCCCCCCTTTAGTTTTTCTTGCCCGCGCCCGAGCCCCCCTGCGGTATTGGTCGAGGGCTCGGGCACGGGATCAGGGCACCCCGCGCTCGCCGGTGACAGGGTTGGGCCGAGCGCGGTGACGGGACTCTCCGGTGCACTGAGGGGACCCGCCTTGAGGTGCTTCACCTTCCTCCGCGCCTTCCTTCTGACCGGAGGCTCTCCCTCCCCCCCATGAAGACAAATGCCTCCGACGATGACCGCACACCTACGGCTCCCAGTACACGGACGCTACTCGGGGGAGGGGTGGCGGCAGCCTTGGCCACCTTTGGTGTTTTGGAGGCCTTGGAGGTGGGGCAGTCACCTCCCTACAGGCATGGCACCGCACGCCGTCCGACGTCCAGAAGACGCGGTAGGCAGTCCCCTCGTGCACCACGTTGAAGGTGCCCTCCATCGTCTCCTCCCGCGCCAGCCGGACAAAAAGCTGGCGGCGGAAGGAGAACACATGGCGCAGGCTGGTCTCCCTGAGGCCGAGCGGTATCGCGTTAATCCCCGACCTTACCTCCCCCAGTTGATGTAGGTGAGGGAGGAGGAGCTCAGCGGGAACAAAGGGCGGGACGTTGGAAAGAATGACCCTCTGCACGGTGGCCTCAAGAGGGTCCACCGGCAGGAACGTCCCACCCACCGTGAGCCCCTTTTCAAGGGCCAGGGACACCGCCCGCTCCGACCCCAGGAAGAACACAGCCTTCCCCGACATCTTGGAGGCTGCGACAATGGCCAAGGGGCTGACTACCCCAGCCATCGCCCTCATGCACTCCTCGATGGTCATAGTGGGGTGAGTGTAGCTCTTGACCCCGTTTTAAAGAGGAAAGGATCTCTCAGAGAGCGAGGGGGGAGACAGAGAGAGTGACAGAGGGAGAGAGAGAGAGAGAGGGGGTGGGGTTGGGAAAGTGGGAAGCTGTGAGGGCAGGTCTCCCCTCACAGTGTTGGCTGGGTGTTTTGCTGGGGTGCACCCCCCGGATGGTAAATACAAAGTGATAGAGAATTCAAGCTCTGCAGCTCAGCTGCAGTTTTGAGAAAACACAGACCACATTGCATTAAGTCATCAATCAACTTGACATTTTAGGACCTTGGGTAGCGAGCCAATTAAAGGTTAACAGACTATCAAATGAGCCAATAAGGTCAAAGAAGGCGATCTCTTTTCTATAAATTGAACCAGGTATAAGTACAGCCATTTTGGCCATGTGGTCTCAGAAGGACAAAGGCCTGGCTTAAAGCCAAGAGCTTGTTGCTGCTGCCAGAATAAAATTACATTAAAACTACAACCGGAGTTCGTATTTCGTTGGAAATTAAGAGATCTAATACAAAGTCTTTTAGATGATCTTCGGGTGGGGGGAGAAGATGTCTTCACCTGGGGCAGCTGGAGCCACCCAGGCACAGCACTCCCAATGATGTTAATTGGGGTGATTAACAAGTCTTCACCCAGGTAGCTTCAGCTAACCCAGGCCAGGCAATGGGGGAGGGGTGCTTCAGTGGTGTGTAGGGCCTAGTTGAGGGCAAGACCCCCACACACACTTCAAAACACACGCACACCCCCCGCGATGTTCCAGCCCTTGAGTTTATCTTCTTTCCTCCCCCCACCCAAAAAAAAAGTCTTTAGGGAGGGTGTCCGGGGTGATACGTATCATTACTTTGGTGCCCTTAAAGTCTCGACATTTGGTTGAAAAAGTGGCTTGAATTTCTGTAGGACATAGAAACAAAGAAACATAGAAACATAGAAAATAGATGCAGGTGTAGGCATTCGGCCCTTCGAGCCGCACCGCCATTCAATGAGTTCATGGCTGAACATGCAACTTCAGTACCCCATTCCTGCTTTCTAACTATACCCCTTGATCCCCCTAGTAGTAAGGACAACATCTAACTCCTTTTTGAATATATTTAATGAATTGGCCTCAACAACTTTCTGTGGTAGAGAGTTCCACAGGTTCACCACTCTCTGGGTGAAGAAGTTTCTCCTCATCTCGGTCCTAAATGGCTTACCCCTTATCCTTAGACTGTGACCCCTGGTTCTGAACTTCCCCAACATTAATAAGAACATACGAACAGAAGAACATAAGAATTAGGAACAGGAGTAGGCCATCTAGCTCCTCGAGCCTGCTCCGCCACCCAACAAGATCATGGCTGATCTAGCCGTGGACTCAGCTCCACTTACCCGCCCCCTCCCCATAACCTTTAATTCCCTTATTGGTTAAAAATCTATCTATCTGTGATTTGAATATATTCAATGAGCTAGCCTCAACTGCTTCCTTGGGCAGAGAATTCCACAGATTCACAACCCTCTGGGAGAAGAAATTCCTTCTCAACTCGGTTTTAAATTGGCTCCCCCGTATTTTGAGGCTGTGCCCCCTAGTTCTAGTTTACCCAACTAGTGCCTCTATCCTGTCTAACTCCTTCATAATTTTAAATGTTTCTATAAGATCACCCCTCATCCTTCTGAACTCCAACGAGTAAAGACCCAGTCTACTCAATCTATCATCATAAGGTAACCCTCTCATCTCCGGAATCAGCCGAGTGAATCGTCTCTGTACCCCTTCCAAAGCTAGTATATCCTTCCTTAAGTAAGGTGACCAAAACTGCATGCAGTACTCCAGGTGCGGCCTCACCAATACCCTGTACAGTTGCAGCAGGACCTCCCTGCTTTTGTACTCCATCCCTCTCACAATGAAGGCTAACATTCCATTCGCCTTCCTGATTACCTGCTGCACCTGCAAACTAACTTTTTGGAATTCATGCACAAGGACCCCCAGGTCCCTCTGCAGCATGTTGTAATTTCTCCGCATTCAAATAATATTCCCTTTTACTGTTTTTTTTCCAAGGTGGATGACCTCACATTTTCCGACATTGTATTCCATCTGCCAAATCTTAGCCCATTCGCTTAATCTATCTAAATCTCTTTGCAACCTCTCTGTGTCCTCTACAAAACCCGCTTTCTCACTAATCTTTGTGTCATCTGCAAATTTTGTGACACGACACTCAGTCCCCTCTTCCAGGTCATCTATGTATATTGTAAACAGTTGTGGTCCCAGCACCGATCCCTGTGGCACACCACTAACCACCGATTTCCAACCCGAAAAGGACCCATTTATCCTGACTCTCTGCTTTCTGTTAGCCAGCCAATTCTCTATCCATGCTAATACATTTCCTCTGACTCCGCGTACCTTTATCTTCTGCAGTAATCTTTTGTGTGGCACCTTATCGAATGCCTTTTGGAAATCTAAATACACCACATCCATCGGTACACCTCTATCCACCATGCTCGTTATATCCTCAAAGAATTCCAATAAATTAGTTACACATGATTTCCCCTTCATGAATCCATGTTGCGTCTGCTTGATTGCACTATTCCTATCTAGATATCCCGCTATTTGTTCCTTAATGATAGCTTCAAGCATTTTCTCTACTACAGATGTTAAACTAACCGGCCAATAGTTACCTGCCCTTTGTCTGCCCCCTTTTTTAAACACAGGCGTTACATTAGCTGCTTTCCAATCCGATGGCACCTCCCCAGAGTCCAGAGAATTTTGGTAGATTATAACGAATGCATCTGCTATAACTTCCGCCATCTCTTTTAATCTCTTTTGAATTTCGTTCCACAGATGAAATGGCATGCACATTCCCCCATTTCCAGTTCATCTCGGCTAACCAGCTCCTCCCCAAGAGTGCGGGACCATTCCCCGGGACAATCCAGAGTGGCAGCCAGTTCTCCGATCCATTGTGTGTCCGATCCATTGTGTTTGACCACCAAGTTTGCACTGCCTAGTACTGGGATGATCTCTCTGGTGTATGTCCGTAACTGTGTGTCAATGCGCTCCAGTTTGGGCCTGTTAGCTTTGAGTGGTAATAGTTTTTCAAATTGTTGGGCACTCATAAGTGACTGGCTGGCTCCTGTGTTCAGCTCCATGCGTACCGGGATGCCATTTAATAGAACTTTCATCATCATAGGTGGCGTTTTGGTATACGAGCTGTGGACGTCTGCCATATGAACCCGCTGGACTTCAACATCCAAGCATCACCCTGCCTTGCAGACCCCTCGTCTGGTTCCTCTGCCTCGTAAACTAGCCTCACTACAGGCTTTCTGCACATTCTGTCCAGATGTCCACTGAAGTTACAGATTCTACAGATAAATTGCTGAAACCTACAGGTTTTCGCAGCATGTCTGCCACTGCACCTCCAGCATGAGCTGAGATTGTTGTGAACAAAGGAACTGTTAACAGGCATTCCTCTCTTATTGTCTCTTTGATTACTCCTGAGCACTCTGCTGCTGAGTGTCAATGGTTCCATCCCGGGACGCATTGTCCCTTGTGATGGCGTGAATTGCCGATCCCCCTGCCATTGTCTCTGTTGCTGGCCCACCCTAGAGTCTGTTGCTGCCTGGGCGGTGTCAAATTGCCCTTGCCTGCCTGCGGGGTTCTGAATCTCATTTACAATGTTAACTCCCTGGTCCATCGCCACGTTGGAACCAGGGCTGCGCACGTAAATTATCTTGGTCTCCTCTTCCCCTGCTATGAAGGTCTGAGCTATCAACGTTGTCCTTTCCAAAGTCAAGTCTTTGGTCTCAATAAGCTTCCTGAAAATCTCGGCATGACCAATGCCCTCAATGAAGAAATCCCTTAACATCTTCCCCTTCCGGCATCTGTGAACTTAGAGGCTGGCCAAACGGCAAAGGTCTGCAATGAAGTCCGATATGCTTTGTCCCTCCTGACGCCGGTGTGTGTAGAACCGGTGCCGGGCCATGTGTACACTACTCGCCGGTTTGAGGTGCTCAATGATCAGAGTGCTGAGCTCTTCAAAAGACTTGTCCGCCGGCTACTCGAGTGCGAGCAGGTCTTTCATCAGCGCATACATCTTGGATCCACAGCTGGTCAGTAGATGCGCCCTCCGCTTGTCAGCTGCTTCCTCTCCCAGCCAGTCCTTCGTGACAAAGCTCTGCTGGAGCCTCTCAGTGAAATCGTCCCAGTCCTCACCAACACAGTACCGTTCATCTGTGCTACCGGTGGCCATCCTCTTGGGTTGTTAATTCCCGTTTCTCGTTGCCAAATGTGGTGTCTTTACACCTTACTATAGAATCACACGAGGCATGTACTGCAGACAAAGTCACTACGTGACCTGAACCTTTATTCCCAGGACCAATAAGTGCTGACCCTGCGTGGGACCTATCTTTATATACCTGGATGACCAGGTGAGGAGTGTCTCCCACAAGTTCACCCCCTGTGGTCAAGGTGTGTATTACTCAGGTGTCTGCAGTGTACAGTGTTGTTACATAAAGGTTACAGTTATGTGAAGGTTACAAACATGACACAATCCATTCGGCCCAACCAGTCCATGCCGGCATTTATGCTCCACTTGAGCCTCCTCCCGTCTTTCTTCATCTAACTCTATCAGCATGTCCCTCTATTCCCTTCTCCCTCATATGCTTTTCTAGCCTCTCCTTAAATACATCGATACTATTCACTTCAACCATTCCCTTTGGTAGCAAGTTCCACATTCTCACCATTCTTTGGGTAAATAAGATTCTTCTGAATTCCCTATTAGATTTAGAACATAAGAACATAAGAAATAGGAGCAGGAGTAGGCCATATGGCCCCTCGAGCCTGCTCCACCATTCAATAAGATCATAGCTGATCTGATCATGGACTCAGCTCCACTTCCCCGCCCACTCCCCATAACCGTTTATCATTTAAGAAACTGTCTATTTCTGTCTTAAATTTATTCAATGACTCAGCTTCCACAGCTCTCTGAGGCAGCGAATTGCACAGATTTACAACCCTCAGAGAAGACATTTCTCCTCAGCTCTGTTTTAAATGGGCGGCCCCTTATTCTAAGATCATGCCCTCTAGTTCTAGTCTCCCCCATCAGTGCAAACATCCTCTCTGCACCTTGTCAAGCCCACTCATAATCTTATATGTTTCGATAAGATCACCTCTCATTCTCCTGAATTCCAATGAGTAGAGGCCCAACCTACTCAACCTTTCCTCATAAGTCAAACCCCTCATCCCCGGAATCAACCTAGTGAATCTTCTCTGAACTGCCTGCAAAGCAAGTATATCCTTTCATAAATATGGAAACCAAAACTGCACGCAGTATTACAGGTGTGGCCTCACCAAACTCTTGTATAGCTGCAGCAAGACTTTCCTGCTTTTATACTCCATCCCCTTTGCAATAAAGGCCAATGGTATCTTGGCCTTCCTGATCACTTGCTGTGCCTGCATACTATCCTTTTGTGTTTCATGCACAAGTACCCACAGGTCCCACTGTACTGCAACACTTTGCAATCTTTCTCCATTTAAATAATAACTTGCTCTTTGATATTTTTCTGCCAAAGTGCATTTCTTGGTGACTATCTTATATTGATGGCCTCTAGTGTAAACACTCTCTCTGTATCCACTCTAT